>NW_023416953.1:91506-91963 GCF_002922805.2 Oryzias melastigma | reverse complement strand
GTTACATTTTACATTGAATTACTGGTGCAAAATTGGGACAAAGGTAAAGTTTGGACTTGACTGGTAGCAAATCCAGTGCAGTTTCTGCCATGTGTTTGTGAGAATGACAGCTGAAACATTTGCCATTCGGTATGAGCTGATTTTTTGTTCTTCAATGAAAGTGGTGTTTTTTGTGTTTTTAACATGTTCTTGCAACATTTTTTTCTCATTATGGAGGACATGTATATATACTATATATGAAGAAAATTAAGATTAAAACTGTGTTTCTGTGTTTTTTTTCCTTTCAAATCAATGTGAGTAATAAAAAAAAAATCAATTGGAACAACCCTGTGGAAAGGACACAGGGGCTACAATCAGCAGGCCACAAGCTCACTTCTAAACAAAGGGATGATGGGAAATGAGAGCGGGCTTGCTCTGTGCCAGCAGTCCCGCCCACAACTTAGTGGCAAATTTCTGA
>NW_023416953.1:65475-91449 GCF_002922805.2 Oryzias melastigma | reverse complement strand
ATATATATATATATATATATATATATATATATATATAAAGAAAATTAAGATTAAAACTGTGTTTCTGAGTTGTTTTTCCTTTCAAATCAATGTGAGTTAAAAAAATCAATTGGAACAACTCTGTGGAAAGGACACAGGGGCTACAATCAACAAGCCACAAGCTCACTTCTAAACAATGGGATGATGGGAAATGAGAGCGATAACTTCTCCACTGAGAGGCTTTTAATGAGCACTTGTGTATTTATAAAAGAATGAATCTTAATAATTTTATATGAGTAGTAATCAGATTTTCTCTTTTTACTTCATGCACTTATGAAACTCCAATTGTTAAAACTAAATTGTAGTATTTTGCCATACTCCTGATGGATATGAAGACATTTTGAAGAGCACTTTGAATATTTAGGTATTAAAAATCAAAGGGTTTAGTCATTAATTTGAAAAAAAAAATCTGTCAAAATATTAATGACATTGGAGTCCTTCTTAACAAAAACTATGGAGTGTTGAAGGTTTAAAAATGCAAAAAGCAAAACAAACACTCCACTCCCATATCACCAGTTTGTCATTGAATGTGCTTGTCCATCTTAAAAATGTTTTCTGTACCTGTATTGAACAGTTTTATGATTTAAAAAAATGTAATGAGCCCCGAGTGGGGGTCGAACCGTGAGGTCTCCCGGTCATCTAGTGGCTGGTAAAGGAACTGCATGTTCACAGTAAGAGAATAAGTGAGAAGCACTGACTTAAAGTAAAGCTGCTGTGTAGCTGTACATTATAATAACAGGACCCCTCATGACCCCAGAACGTACTCATAATATGTGTGTGCAGAAGATAAGAGCTTGGGTTTACAGAATAAATCAATAAAAAATGTATTTATTCTTTATTATGTGCATGCTAATTATCTTTTATTGTTGTATTATCTTGTGCAAACAAGATTAAAACATTTATTCCTCTTGAAAGGGTCTGCACATGGGTGACTGGAGCTGCAGTGACACAGAACAATCAATTGCAGTATCGCATACAAACAAAACAGTAACTGAATAGTATTAAAAGTAAAGGTATTAAAAATAGGAAAAATTCATCTTAAAACTAGACATATTTGTTCAGTTCCTGTTCCACTTTATTTTAAAGTAAACAAACTGATAAGATATCTTGCTGTACAGTTTTTTGATAAACCATTTCTGCATCTGTCAGCAAGCGTTCTGGCCCATTCCTGATTCGTTTGTCTCTAGTTTGAAAAGGACATTTTTCCAGCGGCATGTTTTAGCTCTTTTCCCAGAATGTAAATACCATTTAGATCAGGTCTCATAAAAGGCAACTTCCAATTAGTTCAACATTCTGTTTTTAGCTGTTCCTGAGGGACTGTGTGTTTTGACTCCTAATCAGATTTAGTGATCCGGGATTGACTCTCCAACACCTGGGAGCACTTTTCTCCACAGAATAACTTGATAGTCTTGATATTTCACACACCTGCACAGGTTCAGGATGTAGCAAAGCAGCCCCAGACCATGATTGAACCTCTACCATGTTTCACAGTAGAAACAGTTAGTTGGACAAATAAATATTATATATGTATGCTTTCATAGTCATTTTTGAACCTTAGGTGTAATTTTGTTCTCTTTGTCATTTGAAGATTGAAAAAAACAGTGTTTTTTCTTCTATATTTAGCATTAACTATACAAAAAAAATCACTATACAGCACTAACATATTTTATAATGAGGCTCCACTATATTGTATTTTTTTTCTCAACAATAAAAAAAAGAATTTTATCCACTCCCAAATTATTATTGCAGCAAATGTGTGTTTATTTTACATTGAAATCTTACATGAAGATGACTTGGACACAGACACAAACTTGTTCATTACTTTGTGGAAATCATGGCTTAATTTTACCACCTGCTGTTCCGTTTTTGACCACAAGAGGTCAGTCTAAAATGACATTTTGGAAAGATTAACTTGGGTAAAGATTTTGAAGAGTAACGCGATGGAGGCTTCATCTCACCATCACAAGCTGCAGTTACAAGAACGTCTAGCAGCTTGAAGATGGTTTTGTAATGTTTTTTAAATGATCTTCAGAGACATCTCTTCTCATTGCATTCCATGTTCAGCGTTTTAAAGTGTCACTACACAGAAGATAGTACTCTCATTCTTTAAATAGATCTACCAACACAAATGGTGTTAAGTGAAGAACTCGCTTTAGTTTAACATGCCCAGGCCTGTTTGTTTTCAATTAGTTTGTTACACAACAACTTCATGTCACATGCCATTTTCCAAAATGGAAATCAGTGCTAAACGCTGTGGATGAACTCAAACAAACTTTCGGCAAAATCACACACAAAAAGGAAAACAATCACTTTTTCTCACCTTTTTTGGTTCCTGATGGTTGAGAGTCACCACCACAGGGTTCTTCAGGTTCACCACAGAGCTGTCATTGATACTGGCCGAAACTACATAGGAATTTAGGATCAAGTTGCCAGTTTGGTTGGTTAATTCAGGGTCCTGATAAAAAGAGGACAATAAATGCTTGAAAATGGAAGGAAATATCATTAACAAAATTTGACTTGACAATGTGTTGTGTGTTAATGTGCAGTTGGTATTTGTCAGTCACTGTTTCTGCATGTTGTTCCACTTAAAAAGATGGGTTTGCCCTGTAATGTTGTCGAAGATGCACTTCAGTTGTATGAGGCAGAACGCAAAAAATAAACAAATAAAATAACTAAATTGTTTACATAATGCAGAAAATCTAAAGTTCTGCAAACATACAAGAATTCTATCCCTTACAGATCTGTGAGATCTTTTTTAAGATAGTATTCTGTTGGTCATCTGTATTAATGAAAACTATTTGAACTGGTTATCTGTATAAAGATGCCAGTCCACTCTCTTAAACAGTCAACCTCCTGTCAAAGGACACCAGGGACAAGGTTGTTCACTTGAACAAGATTGGGATGAAGCAGCTTGAGGAGAAATGATCAGCAAAATGGAAGAAATACGAGATCATCGACAATCTCTCTCTACCTGGTGATCCATACAAGATCACACCTGGTGGAGTACAGATGATTTTGAAAACAGTGAGGAAATAGCCAATAATTTCACATGGTAATGAGTAAAAGAACTGAATAAAGCTGGTACTACAGTAACAAAAGTGTCATGAGGGGTTTAAATACTGGAGTTCTCCAAAGGTCCCCCTTTATTAAAGACCCAATCAGATGGATTTTTCTGACCCAAACACGCACCAGATTGCAAATCCAAAGCTACAATGGTCCACTTTCAGCAACAGGTGTGAAAGTTCAGCTGCTCTAGGGTGGACCAAAACAGCTGTTTTTTTCTGAAATTAAAAGTTTATGTTCATTTGCAAGTGAATTCCAGTGCAGTTTACAACAGTGTGAATGCAAGTTGAAAAAGCTGAAAAGATTAATTAAACCTGGATGTAAGTTTGTAAATAGCAAAAACGAAAAATAGGTCAGAGCAAAACTCTGAAGGTGTATGAGACTTCTGAAAAGGCCAAAGATGTTTAATTAACAAAAAGGGTATGGAGCAGACATGATAGAGGCATTGTGAAACTAGCTACTTTTCTTCTTTGTGTGTCTGTTTTTTTTAACTTCCTGGTTAGTAACTTCTTAGCTTGTTTTGACCAAGACCCCACCCAAAAACCAAAAGAACAACAAATCAAATGCACACCAACCATCTGGACAGACATGACAGTGTAGAATTTTTATTTTATAAAAGAAAATTCAATGTAACCAAAATACTTTTCTCAAACAAATTGTTTTGCTATTGAAGAACGTTTTTGATAAGATTATTTTCTTCCAAGACAGAAAATAAGACTGATTTTCTCAAAACAATGGTCTTTTTACTTACTTAGATTACTTACTTAAGATTCCGTTTTTGCAGTGGACTTAAGCCAGCACATGGCCAGACCTGTTTTAAGTTTACTAGATACACTCTGGGTGATCCAGAGGAAGATTGGGAGGATGCCATCAGTTCAGATGAGACCAAATGAAACTCTATACCCACTGGGAAGCATGGAGGTGGAAGTCTCATGCTTTGGGCTGCTTTTCTGCAAAGGGGACAGGAGGACTGATCCATATTAAAGAAAGGATGAGAAGGGTCATTCATGGTGAGGCTTTGGGCAACAACTTCCTTCAATTAGTGGGTATGGATAAACAATGACTGAAATATGACTTTCAGCATGACAATGATCCCAAACACATCACCCAGATAATGAAGTAATGGCTACACAAAAAGCATTCCAAGGTTTGGAAATTGTCTAGCCACTATTTGAATCTCAATCTAATAGATAATCTGTAAAGAGAGTTTATAGTTAGCAACAGTCCTAAAACATCACAACAAAGAATGGACCAAAACCTGGAGTAGAACTATAGGAAATGCCTGACGTCTGTCATTGACATGCAGAGTTACCTTACAGAGTAATAAGATGACCTGTTTTTAGACCAAATACTTATTTTCTGCACCAATATGCAAATACATTATTTAAAAAATAAACTATGGGATTTCCTGGATCTTTCTTTTACATTCTGTTTCGCACTGTTAAAATATCTCTTTGATGAACATTACCAACCTCATCTTTTTAAGTAGGAAAACTTCTCAGTCATTGATTCTGCAAGTTGTTTTGAGTAGTGTTAGTGTTTTAGTGAAATGAAACATGTGTTCTTAAAATGTTTTTCTTAATTTGTTATTGAGTTATTTACTGCTATTGCATTCACATCTGCCCTTTGCAAAGGTAAAATCCAACATCATTATTAGTCTGCTTAATGTGAAGAAAATAGACATTTTTTTCTATAGACAGGGACTATGACCATTTAGGATGTCACCAAAATACATTTTCCAATAACCCTGAAATCATGAATTTGAAGAAAGCTAAAGCATTTCTCTATAGTTTGGAATATATCTAAATGTTAAAATGAAGTACAGGAAAATACCTGGAAAAGGTTCTGTGTTCCATAAAACTGGAACTGAACACGGGTTGTGTTTCTCTCTCCAGGGGGGAAGAAGTTGTTGATTTCAGGGGGTAAAGAGATGGTGGCGTTTGTCTCAGGGAGGGGTTCACCCACAAAGGTCTGGTTGACAAACACCTGGGAAGCAAAAGTATTTATAAATGTGGAGCACGTGCTGTTTTTATTAAGTAATAATTTCTCAGCTGCCGGTTTGAAATCCTTGTGCCGGGTGTTATGGTGTGTGCAGCTTCCCTCGTTTTTCCTGGTTGTCCAATGACATTCATACACCTGAAACTCACCTGGGTAGTCACCTGAAACTATTTCCTGAGTTGAATAAACATCACTGAGAAGGTTCTTATATTAATGCTGCAAAAGTGTTTTCACAGCGAACAGGACATTTTTCTTTAGTGCATTTTGCATTTGACAGTTCAACATTCTTAGCATCTCACCTCAGGGTTCATTGTGGATTCCAGAGAAGCACCAAAGGTGAGGCCCCTGAATTCCTCTGGATCCACATTGACCACAGAGAGTGCCAGAGAAGGAGCTGTTATGGTGGCAGATTCACCTTGAAAGTCCATCGTGTTCCCCATACTCTCCGTCAGGTCAAGGAAACTGTCACAAAGGATGGAGCAGAGTCAGATCAGTCTGCTCACATGACATCTGCTGTGGGGATCTTCCCCTTACTTGTTGCAAAACGAGGCAACATCAGATTCAGAGAGCAGGACATTGGCGACGATGTTGACAATTCTTGCGGCAATGGCGGGCCTGATGATGCCCACATGAACCACCTCACTGAGCTTCTCCACCACTGAGCCCAGCACCATGGAGGGCAGAGAGGTAACATTGTCCAAGTGAGAGGTGACGAGATCGTAAATTATTTCCACCACATCAGCCACATTATCTGGAGCAAACAGAAGAAGCCATAGTGAGTGACGTGTGCAGAAGCAGTGGAGCTTACAGTTGGTCCACTCACCGGGCGTGACCGTGATGTTTCCTATGTCTGAAATGGTCACAAGCTGTTCGCAGTTTGTCATGTCCGGATCCATCCAGCTGGTCGTGTCATTTTCAATGTGTAATTTACTGTCAAGACAAAAGTTAAGTTTCTCTAACAAGAATTTTTTCTTGTACTTCAGACAATTAGAAAGATCTTTCTTGACCATTGCTTGTGTTCTTTGATTGACTATAATTGACTGTAATCCAGCAGATTCTGAAGGAGAAAAGCGGCTCAAGAAGCTGCTTTTCTCCTTCAGAATCTGCTGGAACTACATTGATTGTGCCAACAGCCAAAGTTACAGTATGTCAAATATTTTGTGTTAAAGAGTTAAGGAAAATTTTCAACAATAGAAACTGCAGTTCAAATATTTAGATTTGATGTCTTAAATATTTATATTAATCAATGGTTATAAACATGGAGAGGTTTGATTTGCAGCTGATTAATGTCAGCTTTACAGGTGAGTGGTTAAAGCTTTATCGTGAGAGAAGATGACTAAATATTGAAGGATTTTATCATTTAGTTGTCCCCATGGAAACAAGAATTGTCCTTATTTTGGAAAAATGTTCTTTTGCTTCCATAGGGACAACTAAAAGAGAATAAAACCCCAGACAGAGTACACCTTCAAAGGACATTTAATGAAACACAATCCAGACTTAATTTACTGCCACATAACCTTTTACGTTTTGAGCATAAATCAAAGCACCAAGACTCCTTTGAGATAAAGGTCTGATGCTTCAGGTGCAGCAGTAAAGGTTTTATTGCGCCCGATCAAACACAAGAGGACTGGTTGTGTCTCACCAGAGTCTGTAGGCTCTCTCTGATGTTGGCTTGTAACATCCCATCTCTTGGATCTGCTGTGGGAACGTCTCTGGCCAGAAGTACAGCCCATAGACGGTTGGTGTTGGTTCTTCCAAACAGTTTTCTGGCTCTAAAAGAGAGATGAGTGATGCTGTGTACTCCTGTCAGTCTTCTACTTTCAATTTAGTCGAGTAAAGCTTACCTATGTGCTTGATTTGTAAGATGCTTGTTTGAATAGTAGTGGAGCCATTTTCGTACTTTGACGATAGAGCATCATGAATGAAAATCTGAGTTTCCTCCACATTGGTCATGCCGTATTCCTGAATGTGGAAAGTGCAGAAATATCTGTCGGTAATAAAAGTTGCACACACATCAGGTGAAGCTGCATCTTTACAATGGGCGTGAATTTCAGTCAAATGGGTCACTTACTCTTTCAGCCCAGTGTAGGAAATCTGCAAAAGCACATGCGCAGGAAGGTAAGTTTTGCATGAATAAACCAGCTCCATTGAAATCCAATGACTTTTTAACTTGTCCTGTGGCCACAATGATACTCACCATCAATCCAGGGCTTGTGCTCCTGAGAGAAATCACATTTATACGTAACTATTTAGTCATGTGACCCACAAAAACAAGATTCCAAAATAGGAAAACAAACCCAAAGGCATGTACCTGAGGTTGTTGTCCTTAATGATGACATTCAGCACAGTCATGATCTTACTCCACTCCAGCTGCATTTTTACCTTCAGCCGCAAAACAGAACAGACTGTTGTGACATTTGAGCGAGGCACGCTTTCCAGCGCGGCTGTGCTGGCTTCTTACCCATCTCTCAATGAAGTCCTCGGGGTGTGATGGGTTACCCGACATATTTAAAGTCAAATTGACTCGAAAAAATTGGTCTGATTGAACCACTAAACACACACACAAGACAAAAAAAAAATGAGGTTAAGCTGCAATGAACAGTTTTTTTATTTAATACGATACGTCTAAATAAAAAATAAATAAAAAACATTTAAAAAGCATTTCTTTTTGCAATGCACAATAAATAATTAGACAACTACAAATAAAAAGAAGCTTCAATTCGTTTGACACTCTCACATGAACTATTTTGCTTGCGTAGTTCATCCTTGGTAGCGCATGTGCTATTGGGCAGCAGTGACACACTTGTTCCTACAAATGAAATATCAACATTGAAAAGATAAGAATGACAAAGTACACATCTTGTCTGTAACATTTGCAGAAAAAGTCACATTTTTTTCCAATTTATTTAGATTTTTTCCATTCCCCATTTGAAAAAAAGAAAAAAGAAAAGATTACCTGTAACTGACTGATTTGGTCGCATAGTCGGTGTATGTTCTGTTTCCAGAGAAAAGTCACCTGAAAGAAAAATATTTGGTCTTCTTTACATTTTACATACCAGGATAACAGCCAGCTTACAAAACTAAAATACAAAAACTAAACAAGCTTTATTCATCAAGATCATATTATAAGTGATTCAAACATTGTTGGATTATGGGTGTTTTTTCTTGGAGGAGTGTGTTTCCAGAGTTGCAGTGAATGAACTCACCCACAGACAGAACAGTGATGCTGTTTGGGTCAACTCTAAGGTGGAAGAGGTTGTAAGGGAACGTTGACCTTAGTAATGCAGTCATGTTTCTCTGCACCACTTCCACACTGGCTGGTGGCTCCACTTTCACATAGACCTCACATCTGAAACTGATGCACAACTATATAACTCACCATTTCTACTCAGTAGTATTAATATTCAATTTACCAGTAAATATGCAGGTCTACATCTAACCATGAACGACAGGAGGAAGTTGATAATTCCTCCAGAGACTGAAAAGAGAGTTTTCATGTCAAAAACTGAATCTTGATAAAGTAAAAAAGACCCATTATTTGACCCATAAGTTTTTCAAAAGCAAAATAATCTTAGTTTGGGAAAACATGCAGTGACTATCATTTTTTTCTTTAAAAAATCTTGGTAAGAACATTTTTCATACCTCATTGGCTGATTTTTATTGTTACTATGTTTTTTTAATAAAAATCTGCCAATAGGGTAAAAATTTTCGACTCATTTCCGTTTTCTAGTGCATCAGAAGATTATATTTTAACTTATGTCACATTATCTCAATCACGCTGAACCTACTCTGAAGATAGTCAGACTTAAATAGATCAAATACCTGAGTTTGTTCATGCAAGTCAGTAGAATTAAAACCAAGGGGGCAGTTTTGTCTGTAAGGAAAAGCAGAGAAAGTTTGAAAAATATAAAATATTGAAGTCAGAATGTTTAGATACAGATTTAAAACACTTTTGCTCTTTGTTTGAAGCCCACCATTGTATGCTTATTGTCTCCCTTGCCAGGTTTTTGATCCTGTGTGTTGTGTTTTCGTTTGGACTTTGACTTAGTGACTGATACCATTTTTCAGCATATAGCTCTTCCTTTGTTTGAAGGATTTTTTATTATTATTAAAGACTTGTTTTTTCTTTTTTCTTTTTTTTTTTGGAACTTCCAACTGTCGTGCATTTGTGTCCGCACACCAAATCCTGGCAAAATAACACTAATAAAAATGTTCCTGCAAAGTTCTTAGGATTGACAAATCAAACTTTTAAGGAGTTTAAACCACACTTGGTAAGTTTTGCACAATCATAATCATTTATGAAATAAGATCAACTTTTTGTGTAATTAAAAAAGCTCAATGAAAATGTAATTTAAATATTTTTTTAATGTGTTACTTTTGGTCGTTGAACAGTTTCTTTATGGCTGCAATTGGTTCTTTACATACCTTGGGAGTGACACAGAAAGGTTCTGGATTGAAATGATTGAAGGAAAAATCCTTTTTAACTAAAACATGAAAAAGGAAAATCAAAATTATAGTTAGAAGTCTTAAGAAACAAGTTAACAGTCAATTGAGGAAGAGTTTTGTACCCAGTTTCTTGTAATTTCCTCCAGTGGCAGTGAGCAGTTTCCACGGTTTGCGGTATCAAGTATGGAGACCCACATTTTGATCTTGTAATGGGACCATACTAAAAAAACACAAGTAGACATTTTTCAGATACTTGTAATCTCTGAAAGGGCGGATCTAGTTGATACTGGAACTGTAGAGGTTAACGGAAAGTGTGAAAATATGAGAACACACGGGTTTAAGAAAAAGGTAATATTGCACGACTCTTTGGACTTACGGCAGTGGAGGTTGTGGTCGGGTTCAGGAGGGCAGGTGTTCTTCCACTGCCGCTGATCCCAGCCCACCACGTCCCCGTCAGCGCAGCCCAAGCCCCACAGCTCTGCAGCACTCCACTCCGTGCTCCACATTCTGAACAGACCAATCTCACCCAGCAGATTACTCCCACTTTCTGGTCTCACCTGGTTATTAGGAGCAACATAATGAGACATCCCCAGAGTGAGAGTGCCGCTTTCAGCCAGCTGAAGAGGGAGAGAGGGGTACAGGGGTGACTCCAGCTGGACCAGTCCATTGATGTAGACTCTGAGCCGCCGAGCTCTGCTGGACCAGGTCAGACAGATGGAGTACCACTCATCCAGCTTCAGCCACTTGAGGAAGTGCCACTGCCGCCCAAACATCCACACTGTAATTTGTGGGCCTGCGCCCCCGAGCCCCAGCTCAATGTGGGCGTTTTTTGAAGCTTTGTAGACAAACGCTCGCCATTCCGTTGTGTAATTGCGCTTCAAAGACACGCATACACTGAGCTCCTTCAGGGCTGGGATAACAACATGTGGTTGAAGTTGCCACAGACAGGGAGGGCCTCCGAACTTCAGCTTCTTGCCCCACAGGCTGGTACTGCTGCCAGGATCAGCTGAATGCAAGATGCAGAAAACAGATGGAAAATTAAGAATACATTTTAGCATTCAGGTGAACTTTAAGTTCAATAAAAAGTAGAAAAAGTGCTCATGATATCTAACCTGATCCCACAGGATGCACTCCTATGAACATGTACTGACAAATGAGCAGAAGAGACAAGTTGCTGATGGAGCTCATGACAACAGAAGACAATACTGTCTCAGTGCCAGACAGCTCATCTGCTAGAAGAAGACAAGACTTAAAGTCATTTTGAAAAGAAAATCACGGCTCAAAGTTTTTTCTAAAAATGTGTGAAGTAAAGGAAAAGTAGACTTACCAAAGAACCACCTTAAGAAATTTAAAGTTGAAGGTCAGAGAGTACGCGATGGGCACCACCTCATGAAAAGCTCGTCGAACACTGAGACTGCAGGCAAGCGTCACTTTATTACTCAATGAGAAGATCAACACACCCTCTCCCTGTGGTTTCTGCAGTTACTCATTAATCACCAGCAATAAACATAACTAACAAACACGACAATGTCCAAACTTGATAAAACTCTTCTGGAAAAAAGACAATTCCAAAGATAATCCAGTGCGAGTGTACCAGAGAGTGTGAATTACAATCTAAACAATATTTAAATCACTCTTTGTTGTGTTAAAATTCCTCAAAAATGTCTTAACTGTCTTCTTTTACTAATACACCTGAAAGCACAAACAGAACCATCCGCTGACCTCTGTAGAAGGACACAAAGTTTCCAAAAATATCCCATTAAAAGTTATTAATTAAACATAATTGCAATCAAACATTGCTAAACGAGCTCAGCCTAAGCTGATTGTGTGGGTAAAAAATGAACATCTCTGTGCATTACATTTCAATAAGTCACAGTAATGTTCAGTGTTTTGTAATTAATGCTCTCATGAAATCTATGAGCAATAATCAAATGAGTTATTCCATGTGATGGACAAGAGTTAAGAGATGGAAAAGTCAACACGGTAGCCTTCGCAAGTCAAACAGAATCTTAATAGTGTCTCCTTTTTATGACCTCAATATCCTGCCTGGCTGCTGTGAAGTAGCAACTTATGTAATGTTTTTTTTAATTCGTTGTTACCATAAAGAGATCAAATAAAGCATATCTTTGTTATTACTGTCCAGTATTTACAAAATGATTAGCAGTGATAAAGTATAATTAGTCAAATTAATGTCTAAAATGATAAAATTATTTTCACTTGTTTATGTTTCTGCCAAATATATTTAATTTTCTATGTTTAATAAGGACAGAGTTTCTTGAAAAAAACACTTTTGCTAAAATCTGCTCTCCTGTGATGGACGATAGCCAGGTGGCAGCAGTTGTAGTAGTAGAATCAAAGAAGTCATCCCATCCTGCAAACACACACACAAGGTCTCTTTGTTGAATGCTGGTCTGTTCACAAGGACCCCATTCATCCATCTCAGTCCCTTTTCTTTTCTCTTCGCTGGTCAGGGCTAAAAAAAGAACCGTTTCCTCTGGGGGGAATGCGAGAAGAAAAAGCGGTGACGCTTGGTGCTCAGGTGGGGGCTTGTTTGGATTGGTCGATAGCTGATAGTTCAGTTGGGAACCCCTCCTTCGTCACTAGTGATGTCAAATGATGGGGATTCCCGACAATCCCTGTCACTCTCTGCTGCTGGTGAACTGAAGAGAAATCACACAGACGCCAATATCACAACCTGCAGAGGATTTTAGTTTGTTTTTGTTTGTTTTATGGTTGAAACGTGTACGATCAGATTGTGCTTTTCAACTGAACTACAAGAACAGAAGCTAATCAGAAAGCTGCTTGTGTTTGCCCAATGGAACCTGCTCTCTGTGCTGTGATGCTGATGGTAGGTCTGATATTAATTTGACTTTTAGCAGGAGCACCATGACTTTGTCAATTACAATTAAAGCCCTTCTGAAATGTGTAGTTGACCTAGAACCAAAAAATGTAGATATGTCTTGATTATTCAGAAAAACACAAAACTTGCAGGAGCTTCTTAGCTTTAGGTGAACCATATCATGTAGAAAAATGTAAAAAAAAAAAGAGTCTATAGATTGATTCTTCACAATACTGCTTGCATTTTTTTAAGATGCACTGCAAGAGTAAAAAAAAGAGGGGACCCCGTTCTGATTGGTTTGCATTGTTTTCAAAGAGTGTCTTTCATTTGTGCGTTTTCCTACTCAGGTTTGTTGTGCGCTTGCACACTCCAAACCTATCTGTGACCAGACAGAGTTCTTGCATCCTAACGGTACTTGTGTTGCCTGCCCTGTTTGTAAGCCTGGAGATCAGCTGTCAGGGGTAACAAACATCAATCACGACAGCATTTGTCCTCTCCATTTGTTCCTCTAGCGACCTGTCCTGGTGCATCTTTTTCAGGATTGTGGCTTTGGAGATGGTGGAGAGCATGTCTGCATCCCCTGTGATGATGGGACATTCAGCTCAGACACAGATGTGGCTCCTTGCAGGAGATGCACCCAGTGCAGTCTACTGAACCGCCACCTGGTGACAGCGTGCTCACCCACCAGAGACGGCCTCTGCGGCCAGTGTCTGCCAGGGTCAGCTCCACTCGGATCAACAAACTGCATTTACACGTGTTGTGTTGTTTTCTCACGAATGAACGTTTGTGGGTGCAGGTACTATGAAGTGAGGAGCATGATCGGGGAAGCAGAGCTGCTCTGTCTGCCATGTTTCAGCCGTGATGCAGTGCATGAAGAGTGCTTACTTCTTGTCACTCAAGAATCCAAACCACGTATGACTCACAGATTGACTCCACAGCTTAATATTAGCATGCTAAAACAACAACTCTAGAAATGATGCATGCAGTAAAATGATTTAATCACAGCTGTTGTTCACAGAGAGGGCTACTGTGCCGCCTGAAGGAAGCTTTAGAGATTCTAAAGATAAAAGTGAGTAACAATCAATATAGATTTCAGATTTTTTTGTGTATTTGACTGACTTTTTGGGTTTAAAGGAGTTAAGGAGGAAACGTTTTCAGTGGTCCTGGTTGGGGCCGCCACAGCACTCCTGATTGTCCTGCTTGCTCTGCTGTTTTGGGTCCTCCTTCTTTCTGCTGAGAGATTCAGTAAGTCACTTCCGGTTAACCTCTTTCAAATGATAACAAAATCTGAATTCAAGCACTTTTACAATGTTTAGAGCCACTTCCTGAGCCTGAAGAGCTCCAGAGTGAGGCAAAACCTCAGTACAAACCACTGCAGACCTCCATAGAGAAAGGAGCAGCGCTATCAGACGTCCCTGTTTCAGCTGAGGATCCAGCAAGGTGTGTTCTGTGAAGGTCTCTTCAGAGAAGTGCTGCATCATTACCTCTGATCGTTGCCCTGATCGGCCCTTGTATAATCATTTACTGTACTCCCACACTCCTCAGAGGCTTAAGCTCAGTGAACCATGACAGTGAGCTGTATCCGACCTCCATCGTGATCAATGTCACCACCAACTTCAAGCCCTGCAGTGAAAACAAAGACAACATCTCACAGGAGCAACAACAAGACTTCACCACAGAGGAGGTACACTGCCTTCAGGATTCAATGATCAGTTTAGTCCACATGCAAAAACCAAATACATTTCAATATATTGCTCATTTTGACTTTTCCCTTATTGGTGAAGACACATTGTAGGTAACATGTGTAGTCTCTGAAATTCATCACAATTTTGTCAATTTAATCAAAAAGCTTACTGAGAATTGAAGCTTAAAACATTGATGACTAAATAAATGGAAAATGTGATGTGACTAGACCAGGGGGGAGCAAACGTTTTGACTTGTTGGCCACAAAAGGTTCTAAAATTTGACAAAAGAGCAGACCAGAAGCAGATGCATGGAGTGATTTTGTAATCCAACTCATAAGAGAAAGAAATAATTGAAATAAAATAGTTGAATGGGCCACTCATGCCACCAGGGTTGCAGTTTGCACAGCTCTGTCTGGACAAGACTTTATATCATTAGAAAAATACAAAAAAAGTGAGTTTTTAAATTAAAAAAAACTGATTATATGTCGGCTCATTCTACATATCAGTAAAAGCTGTATTAAGATCTTCTTTCTTCTTATGTAAATTATAAGCTTTTTGTCTTTTTTTTAACTACTGTCTCCAAAAAGTTAGACCATAAAGGTAGCATGTTTAAAATGCAACACCTTATTTAAGTGGTGTTTTCACCAGTGATTTTATATTTTTATAGCTGTCGACAATTTCCTTATTGTATTTAGTAATCTCATGTTAAATTTACCTCATTCTTTTTTTAAGCCAAATTTTGCTGACTCAACTCTCCTCAGATCACTCGTATTTCAGTAAAATGGGTTTTCAGTCAGCAAATATCTTGAATCTTTGTGTGCTTCAATAAACATTTATCTATGGTTTTGTCTGTAGACTTTTTTTGTTTGCTGAAATTTTTTTATTGCTAGATTTTAAATGAAAAAAAATCACCACTATTGATATCTGACTATTTGCAATGTATTTTACCCATGTGATGTGGGAGTCAGTTAGACTGATAGACAGATAGGTAGAACTTGATTTGTAACCATGGCTAAAATTTAAAAGAAATATATTATAAATTGATAAATAATGAATATCACTAAAATGTAATAAATAACACAATGAAGTGATTAGTGTCTATGAGGTTTTGTAGGGTTTAATAGTGGATAATAGTTCAAATTTCATATTTGTTTTGGTTTTTTGTCATTATCAGATGGAGCAAAAACTGCAGACAATTTGGGAGCTTGCTCAAGGTAGGGATTTATTTTATTTCCAGTCATACTAATAGGCTAACCCCTGTTTAAAAAAGCCTTTTTCACATGAGTGTTGCACTACATTTTAAAAATTGTTTTGTTCTTTTGCATCGGTCCAGGTCAGAGTATTGAGATGCTCGACTATGACTCGGTCCAGGACATTTCCCTGCTCCTTGACTCTGGGGACAGCATCTACACCCTGAAGAGGTTGGCGTTGTCGTTAGGTGTTCCTCCTCATATTGCTGCTCTTCTCAGAGGCTTCCAGGACCTTTTCCAGTACCTGCGCACCTCTACCTACACACAGCTGCCGCAGCTGGCCCAGGCGGCTGCTCTCCTGCCTAACTCTGAAATAGTATCAAGGATCCATAAAGCAGTGGTGATTAAAGGACCTGTTACACCTTAAATATCCTGTCCCAAGTCTAATCATGTAGCATTATTTCTGATTCACTTGATATTTTTGCAACTGAAAGGTTTCATTCAGTAAACCTTCTTTCTGCTGGAACAGAGAGACACTCTTAAGAAATGTTTTATTTTTTTTTTATAAAAATGCCAAATCACTGCAAGCTGACAATGAACACTTGCTTTAATCCCAGCACTTCTTATACCAATGTTAAAAAAGGTTTAATGTAAATATACTAACAGTTTATACATGTTTGTTATGGCAATAAAGTAGGAAAAGTTGTGTAATTTGAGCGTTAAATAAAAGAGCACCAGTCATCCAGTTCTGCTTCCTGTTTACCAAGTAAAATGGATAAGTAGCCCTCTGGCAAGAACATGTGAGACGAACCAGTACAGATGATGCTGTGTTCAGTCTGAGAGAGAATCTCGAACTCTTGAGAAGATTTCATTACCCTCTCATTGGGTGAAAAGTCTAGCAGCAGACAGATTCTTCAAGATATTTAATCTGGTAAGGTCTTTAATTATTACACCTATTTACAAATAGGTATATAATAATATTACATCATTACAATAATATTTACATTTCAAAAGATTTTTAAATTAAATCTATTATATCTGATTTGTCAACTCTAATACATTTAGTACATTTCTAGCCGTCGCTCTGTTATCCTTGACAGAGAAAACAACAATTTAAAATGTTTCTTTCAAAGAAATATACTATTTCAACAAAGAGCAAAACTTTAAAACTGCTGCTTTTCCGGAATCACTTTTTAAAATAAACATGCATTAAGAAGTGCACGGCAGTAGGGGATGCTCTTGCATTTAATACACTAATGCATTTTAGTCTCCTTTAAATAGATCGTCTATTGAAATGATTCACTCTCCTAAGTGTGTCCCACTACGTGAAAGTATCAGGAAAACCAGGACTATTACAAAGGCGCAGCCCAAATGGTGAAAAGTTTTAAAATCATCTAAAAAAATATGTAAAATAACCAGGTCATGGCATTTTTTAGGGTCCAGGGTAATGTTTAAAAAAAAACTTTTTATACTAACAGTGAAATATCTGGGTTTAAACATAATAAGTTTTCATTCTTTTTTGTTTCGCGGAAAGACTTGCGACGTATAGCAGTATTATATGTATTTTGTTCTTAGAGTCGTGTTCGCTGAAAATGGGTAAGAGTGAGACATCTTCTTTCTTGAACTGCATCTTTGATGTCCACGTCCTCGTGGTGTCCGAATCATACCGGCCGTTGAGAGTTGCGCGCGCAGCGAAAAGAAAAACTTCCCAGAAATGGCGGAGGGTGCAACGACACTGAAAGGCTTGAGAGCCCAAATAGGTAAGACGAACATGAACCTCGTGTATCTTTATTTACATTTATTTTATGAGTCTGCGAGTGTATTTGCTGCTTTGTACTTGTCGGCCCGCGTATGTGAACGTGCTGAAACACTTCCGAGCTGAACTTGCTAGTGAGGTTAGCTTGCTGTCCTGTCATCTCCACTTCCAAATGACGATTTGTCCATCAAAAGTTACACGATTTAGTCCAAACTCGTTCACTGTCTGAAGCACTAAACAGAGGAACTCAGTGACCGTCTTTCTTGCTCTTGAAGTACAGAACATTCAGACATGATTAGCATGTTGACATTTCACTACGTCATTCTGCAGCGTTTCGCTTCATTATATGAACTGTTTTATTTCCGTTTTACAGCTTAAATTTTTTGTTAGTCTATGCTTCTAGACTAGAATAAATCAGCAGTTTGCTTTTTTTTTTACAATGTTAACTTTTAGGAAAGACTTTAAAAACTACTTTTGTTAAAAATAGCTTTATATTTCCTTTTAATCAAATGAATGAATCGGTTAAAAATATGTATATTTCCCTGCTTTTAAATAGCATCTCGCCGTGTGCTCAAAGATCCCCTTCCTGTGTCCCACTCCAGAATGTTATCCCTATTTGTTGACATATGGCATGATCCCCTCCACTCTCTGACAACAATGACCGACCTGATTTTCACATAATAGTGGGGAGTCAGTCTGTCTTTCTTGGGCTCTGATTGGATAATTATGCTTGATTGCAGTTTATAGTATTTTTCTGAGTGAGTTTTTTATTTCCTATCTTATTATTATTTATTTTGAACCACTGATCTGTCATTACCATGTGACATCCACACCCTTTCTCTGGATCCTTTACCTTGTTTCTATCACTACTCTTTATCCGTGCTTAAACAGGGCTTTTTCCAGACGTGCTTGCTTGCTGTTTTTGCATTTGTGGGTGTGAATGCATGCGTTGTTATGGCCTCGACAGCAGCCGGCGTGTCTCTTTTAGCATTTTTAGGTGAGGGAAGTTTCTGCATACCCTTTTTGGGTGTATGCGTTTTCCACTTACAGCAACAAATGTTCAATACTTGGTGCAGATCTTTCTGTTCCTTGAGCTTTTCATTCATTTTTTTTTTCTTGGGTCTGGAATTCATTTCCACCCATTTCTGTGGTTTTGATGAAGTATCCACCAAGTCATGGGTTGGAATTCTGGCCTTTAGGAATGAAATGATGTCCTGAGCAAGGTTTTTCTTTCATTGAAAAAAAAGGAAAAAAAAACATATTTTTTTTCTGTTATTTTAGACATGTGTTGTGGTTTTAGCTCTATAAAATAACGCTAGGAATTTGGTTAAAGGGGGTGGTCATTTCCACAAGAATTTGAGGAACTTGCAACTTTCAATCAAGATCACGCACGTTCATATCAGACTAAAACATTTTACATTTCACCCAATTATTCCACAAGATTTGAAGCAGATAAAAAAACAAACATTTATTTAGTCTTTGAGCCTTCTTCCTCTATTTACTGAAATGTCTTTCTTTGTTGCAGATGCTCCATCCTATTTAGGTTATACTATAGATTTCTTACAGAGGGCCTACGTGAAACATAACTGTTTATAAAAATAGATGTTAAAACTAATACACAATCCAGCATTCATACACAGCTGCTGTTCAGACAAAGATTGGAATGCTGTAAAGTAGGGCTGCCATGAGTAGTCGACTAATCGACAACTAATAGACTATTAAAATAGTCGACAACTAATTTAATAGTCGATTAGTCGTTGCTTTATATTATGTGATGTGGAGTCAGAGTGTAAAGTTGAAAGTTATATTGGCAATATCCTAGCTTTTTGGACTATTTTGGAATTTTGTTAAGGTTTTGTAGGCTATTTTGAAGTTTAGCAAATATTTCAGCTACACGCTAGCTGTTTTTGCTAACTTAGGATTTTTTTGTTTGTTTGTTTGTTTTTAGGCTGTTTAGGAATTTAGCTAACATTTCAGCTACATGTTAGCTGTTTTGGCTAATTCAGGCTTTTTTTGTTTTTCAGGCCATTTTTATGTTAAGCTACATGCTAGCTGTTTTGGCTAACTTAGGCTTTTTTTGTTGTTTTGTTGGCTATTTTGGAGTTGAGCTAATATTTCAGCCACATGCTAGCTGTTTTGGCTAAGCCTTTTTTGGCTAATTTGGCCTTTAACTAATATTCTTGTTGGCTATCAGCATTTTCAGGTATTGTCACTAGCGTCTTCTATGGCCAAATTAATTTTACAGCATTCTATCTGGGGTAATGCCAGTGTGAACATATCTAGTTTTTAGTTAGTTTAAATCTAATTATGGTTAAGATGTGTGTTTTACATCCACTTTGGGCATGACCCGATTAGTCGACTAATAGGAAAAAATAATCGGTGATTAGTCGACTATTAAAATAATCGTTTGTGGCAGCCCTACTGTAAAGACATTTTTAACAACAAACTACTTGCGTTTATATTTGTCAGGTGTTTAGCATTGGTTAAATCTTTAAAATAACATAAATGCAAGCCTAAATCCAGTATTTCCCTTATAAGTGTTGCATGCTTCTTTTTCTTGTTGTCAATAAGTTAGTGTTGAAGTTTAATTTATTATAGCAGTTGAGATCCAAAGAGAAAGAATGAGATGTGTGAATGACGGATGTATTAGAGGACACGGTATTTTGCACACTTCTTACAATCATTACACTGGCTTTGGCTGACAAATAGTTGGCAGCCCTCTCTCATATTTTTTTTTATTTCTGAGCAGAGAAAGCTGCAAAACTTTAAAATGGAGTAGTACTCTCCCTTTTCATTACACTACATTCTTTCCCCCGATTGGACAAGATCGATTAGTAAATACACCAAATAAATGAAAAATGATTTTCAGTTTATATTGTATCCAGATTTATCTTTAAACTTAGAAAATTTAGCTGTATGGCTCATTGTATGAAATAATTGAGGCCTGATTTGGATTCTATAGTAAAATAAAATATAAAAAAATAGCAATAGTATACAAATAGTTTTTTTTATATGCTGGATGCTCCATCATTAGGAATCAATTCCTTACCACAGGGATGCGTCATCATTGTCCCACTAGCACTGGAAATAGCCATGGCTTACCATTGCATAAACAGGCTTCAGTAATCCCATAAAAGATTTAGTGTTAAGTGTAGCTGTGTCGGTGACCTTACATATTAGTAGTGAAGACTTGGCAGGGCTGATAATCAGTGATATTGTTGAGAAAGATTATTTCAAAGTGTTACATGTTTCTGTCTGTCTTTAAAGATCTCACTTGTAAATTTTGTATAGTTTTTACCCAATACACATCAATTTGAATGTTGCCACTGTTGGGCTAAACTGTATGACATTAATTTACCTAATGTTTCTATCAATTTAAAGTTAACATTAAAGTTAAGCTTATTGTTGCTTCAAGTAAAACCTTGATTTTGAACAAATTCAGTTTCAGTTCCTTTTCTTTTTTTAATCTTTGACTTTTTAATATTGTTAGATTTTGTTTTCTTTGTTTTAAAAACCAAGTACACAAATTGCGGAAATGATCAAATTTGCACTTTTAATCCATCTTTATTTAATGTTTTAATGATATAGTTTCCTTTTTGTTGTCAATTGTGTTGCTTTTGCCCATGTAGCTATATTTTTTTCCTGCTAAAGCACTTGCAGTGTATTGCTGTACATCTAAAAAATATACTTGTAAAAGTTATCTATTTTTAAATAGAATTATACAAATTCACGTTGAACCTCATTCAATGCAAACATTTGTTTTGTGCTGAAATAAATGGCAATCTTATTATGCTTTATATGCTTTGATGGTGGTCAGAAAAATGTATTAAACTTATTTGCATTTGATTGGGTGTTTCCTTTTGCTAGCTTGAGAATTTCTCCATTTCCAGTCATTTTGCTAGCTTTAAATTAAACAAAAAAAAAAAGAAAAAAAAACAAAGAAGGCAGTTGATTGAAATTCTCCTATTCATATTCATATTTACTCTAATGGTCTTTAGTTGGGTAATGGTCGGTCTACTTACTGTGCTCCTTATTAAACGGGCAGTCCACTCTGATCTTTAGCAGTGTAGACACTTCCTGTGTTGGAAGTGCCTTGCTGCAGGGCACAGTATAAAGTGTAAGATGTGAGAAACAGCAGAAAATAGAGCTTCCTCTGTTCTTGCTGTGCTCTGCTTCGTCAAAAAAGACAAATTTAACTTGTAAAATGGATGAAAGCCTCTCATTTGCAAAGCAAAAACTTTTTTTTATTCTGTCAGCAACATCTGGTCAGCTAATGCACCCAGAAAGATTCTAAAAGAACGGAATCTGCCATCAGAGATAATTTTTCTTTAGTGCCAGTGGAGATATTTAAAGTGGAGAATCCTTGAATTTGCTATAAAGTTTCAAAATAATGGTTCAGTAAACATATAATCAGTTTCATACATGGCTTGAAAATGCAGACTTTACCAGATTTGATGAGAATCCAGAGAATAATTCGTATCGGTAGTTTGTCTTTTATATCATGAAATCATTTGGCATCAACATACACAGTAACATTAAATACACTTTTCATAATGATGTCAAAATAAGCATCGCCTTGATGAAATAAATTGATATTTTACTTGTGGTTTTGTTGTATGATACAGAAGCTTTTAAAGTGTGTGTTAATGTTATAGTGATTGACTGGGACAGATAAGTTCTTTTGCAGACTGGTCTGTTTCCTGTTTGTGTTTTTTCTGCCTTGCTGAGCTTGGCAGCTGGGTCATTATTAGCACTACTGGTGCTTTTTTAACCTTGTTGTTACAGCCCTTCACTTAGGCACTGACCTGAATTTTACCTAAAAGTAATGGTTGTGTACCAAGAATTTATTGCCATTGCTTTTAAATTCTTTTGCTTTTTGAGTTCTCTTTGAAAACCTGTTTTTAATTCACTTTTACACACCTCTCACTCAAAGGATATCCAGTTTTTGGGGGGAGAAAAATAGTGATAAACTTGTTCTGAGACTTGTATTGATTTTGTTGTTTCATTTCAGTTTTGGTTTGAGGACCAAACTTGACTTAGCTTGACAGCACGTGTGTTTGTCATGGTTTGTTTGCTGTAAAACGGAATGGCATCATTGCATAAAACAGCAGTTGGAGGTATGCTAAAAATGTCAGCATTTGTTAAAGTGAACAGCTGCTGCCTACTCACTCCTTTTCTGTCAGCTTTTACTTCCTTCTTAAAGAAAGTTTCGTTTTTGCTATTTTAAGCCATGCTTATGGCATAAACCTATGATAAAAACATATGTTTAACTGCTAAAATTCACTATTTACACTTTTTATATTAATATTCCCCTGAGTTTGTTCTTTAGGTTGCTCCTTTTGAATACCATTTTAACATTATTGCTGTTTGCAATAAAAGGATAATTGATTCCTAAGAGCTTATGCACATTTTATTTTATTCTGAAAGTGTCTCGGTAAATCTCACATATACTGTAGTCCAGAGGTTCTTAACCTTTTTCACAACGGGGCCGAGTTTTCCCAGTACAAAGTGATTCAAGGCCCATTCAAATATTAAGGGGTGGTGAAAGTAGATTTTTTTGTTATGCCATTACCAAGATTCATATGAACGAGTTTCCTCTGGACTAAAATCCAACGAGAGCCGCAAAGTCCCACCTCAAAGTTAGAACAATACTTTATGTCTTTGTGACCATTGAGACATTTATTAATAAAATGTAGCTATAAAATAATCTCTAGAATTGAGTTTTTCTTTATAAAACTAACTTCTTTTACTTTTGAAAGTAGCTCATACAAGCTCCTTTGAAAATAAAATACATCTTGTGTTTGTCGTCCGCCTCAGCCCTGGAGGAGGACGACAAAGGACGCTCCGCGGCTGCGGCGGCGCCTTGCCTTTACCGGTAATGATCCTTCCGCAGGTTCACCTACGGAAACCTTGTCACACTTTTACTTCCTCTAAATAGTCAAGTTTGATCGTCTTCTCGCCGCTCCGCCAGGGCCGTGGCCGACTCCAGCGGGGCCGATCCGAGGACCTCACTAAACCATCCAATCAGTAGTAGCGACGGGCGGTGTGTAAAATACAAACCATGACAAATCCTGCAGCCTCCTTTCGCCTTCTGCTTGCTCCCTGCCATCGCTGTATATGAGCTTTCACCATCGTCATCTGAAGCCCCTGTATCCTCAGATGAGGAAACCTCCGGTTCAAACTGGTAGGGCTGTACACCCTCCGAACCCTGTGTCGTTAAAATTTCCGTGTTTGATGAAGGGTCATCACCTTCATCCAAAGAAATATCCGCTAAATCGTGGTCTACGTCGCTTCTCAAACCGTCCGCCATTGTTGTTTACACTCTGGGATCCCTGAGGTGACGTCACGCGCAGCCCCCGCCCATCACCACCTATCGCCCAAATTTAAAGCTGTGCACGACCATAAAATGATCAATAAAATCGCGCTGGATCATTTTAAGTGAATATTTTTATCGGATTAGTTTTCCAAGTTCCATTAACTTTCTAAATTAGATCCTTAATAAATAAATACAACTTCCACCAAGTGGTAGGAAGCTGCGGCCCACAGGTTCAGGACATTAATTTTTTTCGCGGCCCACTATGGGGCGCTCGCGGACAAAGATTGGGCTTCGGCCCCATGTTTAAGAATTACTGCTGTAGTCACTTTAGCTTGAAATCTGATATTAATTTCTAAACTCCATTAACCCTTGAATCAGTTTATACATCAATAAGTATTTGTTTTTTAAATTTTACGCATTATTTGTTTCAGACCTAAATAAGATTGGAAAGTGTTTCAGTTTTTTAAAGGGCACTTAACAACAAGTACCATGTGGCACAAAGTGTCACACATGTTCCCATGACCAATAGAGGCTTCATTGTGGGAAAGTTAGTGAAGTTTTACTGCTGTCCTAAAATCGATTGGCTAACTTTTACTTTTGAGAAGAGAGACAGTTCTGTTAATTCCCAAAAAAAGAGGAGGTCATATTTATTAGGTTTTTACCTATTTGATCAAAAAATTAAAGTTTAAGAATAAAACATGCAATACTCAACTGTGCAAATATTTTTATTTTAATACATTTTAAGGTAATTGACAGCTTAAGCCCCTTAGAGTGAAATCTACTATTAAATATGAATGTTTTCAGAATAGTCATTAGTTAGCATTTGAGCCAGTTTCTGTTTGATTTCTTCAATCATTTCCTCTTTTGCATGTGTTTTGGGTGTTTTTGGGTACATCCTTAAAACTGTTGTTTGTGGAAAGCAGGAAGTAGCAAGTAGTTTTAGATCAGATCATCATACCTGCTGCACGTCCCATCTAGGGATACAACTTTTGGTCTATCTTGGTATTTTTAAGCCAATAATAGTGGAATTCTGGAAGTAAATTAGCAACTAAACTGCAGTACATTTTAGGCAGTAGATTTTATGGATACAGACTGTTTTTAAAAAGATTTGTGAAAGAATGTTCCACTCTCAGGAGATCAGTGATTTCTAGCGTGGAACTGTCTTAGGATGCCACCTGTGCAACAAATCCAGTCATTAAATTTTCTAAATATTCCACAGTCAGCTGTCAGCTCTATCAGAACAAAATGGGAGGGTTTGGTAGCAACTCAGCTATGAGGTGGTAGACCACGTAAATTGATGGAAAGGGGTCAGAGGATGCTGAAGTGCATAGATCAAAGAGGTCATCAGTTTTCTGCACAGTCAATTGCTGCAGAGCTCCAACGTTCATGTGACCTTTAGATTAGCCCAAGTAGAACATGCAGAGAGTTTCATGGAATGAGTTTCCATAGCCGAGCAGCTGCATCCAAACCACACAAGTGCATTGCAAAGTGCCGAATGGAGTGGTATAAAGTTTGCCACAACTGGACTCTGGAGCAGTGGAGACGCCTTCTCTAGAGTAATGAATCACATTTTTCCATCTGGAAATCTGATGGAGCAGTCTGAATTTGGAGTTTGCCAGGAGAACGGAACCTTTCAGACTGCATTGTGCGGAGTGTGAAATTTGGTAGTGGAGGAATGATGGTGTGGACTTGGCCATTAGTTCAAGTGAAAGGAACTTTGAATGCTTCAGGATACCAAAACTTTTTTGCTGCAAGAAATGTAGTACAGTGGTTTGTCTTTCATACAGGTAGATGTGACATGCCTTGTTCCACTTAAGGAAGTCCCAAAGCGAGAAGCAAGAATCCTCCATCCGTTTCCTCTACAGCAGTGTTTTTCAACCTTTTCTGAGCCAAGGTGAACTTTTTCCATGAAAAAAATCCCGCGCCACACTAGCATCCAAAAAGGTAAAAAAATTAGTCTGTATTGATATACAGTCCCTCCACAATCTAGGGTACATTTTTTTATATAAGTGGGAAGCATCATTAATCAATTTGCTCAAGTTAAACGTATATCTCGTCAAAACAGTCTACATTTATTATCATTAGTGAATGATTAAAAAAAAAAATCTAAAAAAAAAAATACTTCTAAATAATCAGTTTTTATGAATGTTTTTTTTTTTCCACTTTTTTTAAATACTTCCAAAACTATCAGACAAAGTAAAAACAACGTTCTTTTCTTGTTTCCCTCCACAATAGTCATGAGAATTCTGGCTAAAATTAAATTCTTTTGCATTCGTTTTCCTAAAACAGCGGCTCTTTTGGCCAGCAAACGGCTTTTTAGATTGTTGTTTGCTTTGTTTGATTCATTATAAACTACTAGATAAGATTATGCACAACATCCATGATGTAAATATGTTTTTATTCATATAAAGTGTAAATTATGTATTTGCTGTTATTTATCCCTTCCAGATAGAATGTACAAAATTAATGGTAAAAGAACTAACTATTAACTTTTTAACTGTACCTATTTTAAGCTTTTTTCTTTTTTAACACATTTGAAGTGAACAACACAAAACTCCTCAACCACAACCCAAATACAAATTAAATTGTGCAAAAACCACTAAATCCAGACTTTTATTCACATTGACATTAAGAAAGACAAA
>NW_023416953.1:65292-65464 GCF_002922805.2 Oryzias melastigma | reverse complement strand
GCCCATCAGCTTGTACTTTCAAACTGAGATCCTAGAGAGGGTTGTATTTATTTTTAATCAGCCAAGACATTTTCTTAAAAAAATTCTGATTGTCAGGACTAACAAGGCTGTATCCAGTAATATCCTCCTGAGAATCAAGGAAAAAAAGTGTCTTACAATTTCAGTTTTTTTG
>NW_023416953.1:61599-64902 GCF_002922805.2 Oryzias melastigma | reverse complement strand
GTTTGTTCTTCTTTTCTAATGTCTCTCATTTTCTTTACATTTTGTGTTGATGTTTTCTCTCTATCTCTCTCCCTATTTGGCTCTTGCGCTGCTGAACCTGTAAGCCCCTCCCCCTCCACCCAGCGCGCGCACTTAACCCAATGCATCATTGGGACTGTAGTGCATAAACTCATGCAGATGTCGGCATACTGTCGTTTCTGAGCTTCATTCTTTTGTTCACTTTTTAAACTGTCTTGACGTTGGATCCCGCTGGAAGCTACACCGCTAAACACGAGCTTTACCTGTTATTTTTGTTGGAACTGAGAGACTTTATGAGCCGAATCAAAACAAGGAAGTGAGGACGTTAACCACTTCTGATTGGTCAGATTGATGACGTGTGATCAAGCCTCCAACAATGATTGGTGGAGGCAGCTGAAGGGGGAGGGACTTTTCTAAAAGCTGAGTTTGAGGCTAGTTTTGCGGCTGGATTGTGGTAACATCATTCTAAATGAAGAGTCATTTATAGAATCAAATAAATATTTATTATACCATCTTGCATATTCAAAACTATCCAGTGTTAAATCAGGGCCGTCTGGATGAACACAGAGCTTATACCATAGTGATGGTAAATGTTTTATATTTGTGAAAAGTGGTAATTTCCCACGGCACACCAGACCATCTCACGGCACACTGGTTGAAAAACACTGCCCTACAGGACCTGTTTAAGATTGAATTGATACACCTTCACTTTGTGTTAGTGACCTGCATGGAAGTGCTCTAATTGTATGGGCTGTTTGAAACGACACACCAGGTATTATCTCTTGTGTCATTAACAATGGTGATCACAAAACCAAAGAACTTGTGTTTGTAAGAGTGAGTCATGCTATTAATATTAGCCACAAAACTGACATCTTTACTGTAATCATTCTTATGTAAAAACACCAGTTTTGATCATTTCTTGGCTGTAAAACATTTATTCCCAAATAATTTGAGAACTCAGTGACTGGAGTAAATTCTAGTTTGGCAATTGTTGTTAGTTGACCAGCAGCAAGCTATCAAGACCTGTTTTTGGAGTTCAGCATCACTGCAGATGATATTTGATTATCTGCTCCAGACTGAAACTTGCCAACTTAAATCCAATGAAAGCTGTAAAGGGTGTTTTTAAAAATAACCAAAATGAAAAATATCTTCTTCTTAAGTTGTAAATTGAATTGGACAAACACAAATATCTTTAGTAGAAAATTATATTGTGCTGATTTTGTGAGGGTTTCATTTGCCTCCCGTATTCCATTAGATTATATAATTCTCATATTTATTTATACTAAAATAGACTAAAAAAGGAAATCCCTCATGATTACATGTTCACTAGTCTTAATGCTTTTCATGACAAATTGTTCTTTTAAAGTGGCATTTTCAGTGTTAGAATAATGAGACCTGAACATTTATGGTTGTCAATTGTAAAAGTTTAATTATAAATATTAGTTTGTGATTTTATTAGTGACAGAATACATGAGCTGTGTGCCCAATGTATTTACCACTCCGATCCTAATTGATTGTGGATGGTCCTCAGCTTATATGAAGTTACAGAGATAGCTGAAAGACTAGAGGCGTTGCAGAAATCCTTGTTTTGAGGGTTTGATTAAGTGTTGCTGACACAAAATTTTGACACACTGAAACACTGTTAAAACTGGTGAGAAGTCCTACTTTTGTTTTTGTTTTAATTTTTACAATTTAAAAATAGAAATTGAATTAAATTACTCTACAAAAAACAAAACAAAAGGAGGAGTGAGCTTTAGATGGAACTTCATGTGGAGATGATATACCATTGCTTACAAATGAATAAAGCTTTTAATGTTTACAGATTAGAAAAAAGAAGAGCTCACCTTATGACCTAAAGTGCCTGGAGATTCCTCCTTCTAGCCATCACTACTTTTATTTTAAATAAAGAAAAATCTCCTTTTATTCAGGAATTTAGAAATTGCATAACTTGCCTCCAGTAGATTCTTGGAAAATTGTTTAAATGCACATAAACTAGCTTTCCCATTTAGATTTTTCACATTTATTTTCATTTTATGTTTTTTATGTATTACATTTATCACAGCATTTTTAGGATGAGCACATTGGTTGTGTAGTATTGCAAATGGGAAAAAACCTACAAAAATATATTGGCCTTGCATTAGAGTTTCAGTTATTTAGTCAACTGAAGTTGACCTTTTTCATGGTTAGAGCAAAAGAAATGTACATTACCTAATAGTGCACAGCACAAAAGACCTTTAGGAATTATTTAGAGGCATCACAGGACGTGTGATCCTTTTGCTCTCAGTCAGCAGTTCTGTAATACTGAATAGTCAGCAACAAGTAACATAAGAAGAGAGTTTAACCATGTCTTTGCCATTTCCTATCTTTTTCTCTGAGTCTGTATTTTCCAACCCTGATGGCAATGGCAGAAGACAGGATCTCACTGGGTCAATTTATGTCAGTAAGGAGGTGGATTACTATAACTTATGCTTTTTATTTAGAAATGGCTCAATAGTTGGTGGATATTCTATCTTGAGGGATTATGTTCAAACTGAGCAATGCAACAGACTGAGTGCTTTATTTTTGGTGTTCGATTATTAATTCATTTTTAAGGCCATCAGTGGGCTAATGTGGTATTTGGTTGTTTTGAACCAACTTTTTTTTAACTTTGTAGTGTTAAAAAAAAGTCAAAATCAATTAATCAAAATTAAATTGATGTTTACCTTATTGTGAGAGTTTATAATTTCACAAATGAGTCCTGTGTTAATTCACTGTAGATTGCTATCTTATATGGAAAACTGTTTTCATAACCAAAAAAAGATCTTTAACTGGAAATTGGAAAAAAACAAATACAAATAAAATCCAATTGTCTTGTACTGGAAATTGAATCAACCTTTGATATAAAGTCAAACAGATTCAGTAGTAGTCAGTAGTTTTTTTTTTTTTGGTCAGGTCAAACATCATTGAACCTTGGTCCTTTCAGAAAGGGCAAAACAGGTTGAAGCAAGCTTTCTGCTAAGTAGAAAATAAAGTTCTAAATTAAAGAAAATGATACATAAAATATATTTAAACATTCTTTGTAAATTAAATAAAAATATCCTGTTAAAAAGTTGGATTACTCCTAGGGGTGTTGCGGATCACGGATTATCCGTGGTCCGTACGGATCAGAAGCCACGGTTCGGGACACGGTTCGGACACGCGTGTACCGCGGACCACTACGACCCCCACCCCCAGCCAGCGCACACACCTTGGGCTCTCATAATTTAAACCAATTGTCCGTTCACATCAATGAAATTCTGTCAAATT
>NW_023416953.1:51168-61362 GCF_002922805.2 Oryzias melastigma | reverse complement strand
AAGTGATCTGAACCGTGACCCTAAAACCGTGACACGATCCGAACCGTGAGTTTTGTGATCCGCAACACCCCTAATTACTCCAATTGGATGGACACACTAGTGAAACAAGCCTTTATCGTGTGTCTTGATGGACTTTTCAAAATGTTCTTCAATCTGAAAGTGGTGTATTTACAGTTAATCCTCCAAAGAAGTAAACACATGGCTATAACGCTGACAATAAAATGAAAGAAGGGACCTTTATGTGCCATTGCTGAATGGTAGAATTGTAATGTGGCCCAGATTGACTGAATCTTTTAAACTTCTTTACACAGCGTGCATTGCACAAATATAAAAACCTTTTTTTTCATTCTCAGTAGAATGGAACAATCGGATTTGTCCTGTAATTGTTTGTCCAGCCATTCATTCAGACTTGGTTACTATAGTTCTGTCAGTGATGAACTACGGTTGTCTTTGTGTTATCCTCCAAACAGCTGCAGCTGCACAAGCACAGGCGGAGGAGCGGCGCAGTTTGGCAGGGAACAGTCCAGGGCCTACAGGTGACACACTTGCAAAACCTCAAGGGTGCAAGCCAGGTAAACGGAACCACACCTTGACACCGAAATAAACAAGGACACTTTGTCATGTTATCCTGGTGTCCATGACACGTCCACACTCTTATTTCTACAAAATTTCACAAAGACAGTCACATGCAAATTTGTCCGCTTTAAATCTCTCTATTGCTGATTCTTTACTTTTTAACCAAATGGACACAATGTTTGCAGTTATTGACGGCTCCTCACTAAGAGTAGACGACCGGCTGCGGGTGGCAAAAGAGAGGCGAGAGGAGGCAGAGAGACAACAGGGTAAGAATTCATCAGAAAAAATATATATTTTTTATTTTTGTTGATTGAAAGTGCATCGTTAGCCGTGGCCGCATTAGCTTTTCTAGGCTCTTAGTATCAGACTATATCATTAAGAGACCAGAGTACTAGTATATCAGTATGTTTCTCTGCACATGTTCATACTTTGTATGTGTGGTCAGCTTTACGAGAATCACAAATAATGGAGCGGGAGCGCAAGGCCAAACTGCAAGTTGAGCGCCAGCTGGAAGAGCGTCAGAAAAAACTGGAGGAGCAGCGAAGGAAGGAGGAACAGAAGCGATTAGCTGTGGAGGAGAAGAGGAAGCAGAAGCAGGAAGAGGAAAAGGTAACTACATCCTTGCAGAGGGAGAGTAATGACCTGCTTTCAGTTGATGCTTAAAGAAAAATACCTATATTAACTTAAACTTGTAAATGTTTTACTGCTTTCTTGAATTATTTGAAGAACTGGAAATGTATCTATTGCTTGAGATAATATGTGGCATTTGTTTTGAAGAACAGTTCAGAATTGATCCCATCTGTTTCTACTTTGAAGTGCCCATCTTGAGATGATTTTTTTTCCATGTCCCTGCATTTGCCATGCTGCAGGAGCATTATGAGGCAGTGATGAGACGAACCCTAGAGAGGAGCCAACGATTAGAACAGAGGCAGAAAAGATGGTCCTGGGGAGGACAGTCCCCAGACCAAGACAGCCGAGCAGGTAGAGATCCTTTGTGTATGCTTGTGTTTAGTCTCAGTTTTATCATGCACCCACTCCATAATCCTGCTTGCTCTGAGTAAGATTTTGTACTCCATGCAGTAGGTGTCAAATGGAGCCCTGAGGCTATCGGCCAGGTTTCATCTCTGCCTGTTTCAGTGTGACAAGGAAGTGCTCCATCATGTGTGTCTTTTTGCACTCCTCCCTGAGAGCTGTATTTCCCCACAGGAGAATCTGATGCCAGTGTGTCATCTCCAGTAACTATAGTTGTCTCCTCTGCCCCTCCAGAGAAGCCAGAAAAGAGTGCACAAGTTTTTGTTTGCTAATCATTTTACACATTCAGCAACACAGCATGGGCTGGCACCTCAGATGACTTGGTGACCAACTATCCCTTTCACCTGCACTGCCCTTCCCAGCAACCCTCACCTGCATTCTAGCTGCTTATTCTGCGCTAACATTTGTGGATGCAGCTTTTCTTCTTTGAGTTCTATAGTTGCTAGCTGCGCATATTTGCTGAAGAGATTCCCCCAAATTGTACCATTGATGTACAAAATAAAAGTGCTCATGATGCTTACTTTTACTCAAAAGCTGACTAATTGTTTAGAAATATAGTCACACACACCCGTATGGAAGGTTAACCCCGCACAGGTGCTACTGATTTTTGGGTTGGTTGTTGTGGTCGCATCTTAAAGGGGGTTTGGGTGTGTCTTAGGGTCCCTTGAGGCTTTTACGGGAACCTTAAGGGACGTCATGCAAATGGAACGTACCATTGTTGTGCATTTGGTAATTGTATTGTGAAGTATTCTTAAGGATAATGTAAGTTAGACGTACATGACATGCGAATGATGCTGTGCTATGGTGCCCTTCATGCAGCACTCTAGTTGCTAGTAAAGTGCACGCATTGGCTCCTTGCTGACCACATGCAAATGCTGCACAGTGTTTGCATGTAATACGCAAGTACCCATAGGATTCCCAAACAAATTGACTGTCTAATTTCCTAAATTCCTACAGACTCAGGTCTAAGATATAAGTACAAATTAAATCATCTTTGAGACACTACAAGGGTAAAAAAACAGTTCCAAATGGGATCAAAAACTTAAATTTAATGCCATTGTCACTGTCTCCTGCCTCGTCATATCTTGATTAAAATGGAAAATAAAAGGGCAGAAAAAACAAACACAGCAATCTTTGGCCCTGAAAGTGTCAAACTGACGTTCTTGAGAGCTGGCGTCCTGCTTGTTTTTCAACAAACACACCTCAGCCAGGGAGTTAGCAGCAGGACACTTGAACCTCAAGGCCTTTAGTTTGACACCAGGTTTTTCTGACATTCTTTAGCAAACTAAACCTTCTCATTTCCCAAACTATTTGCTGATTTTCCTATTTTATACAAAATATAACAGGAAGCAGGTATGTGACATTTAAATCTGCTGTGGACTTTTTCTCCCACCATGCAACTGTAAGGTTACATGTTGCATGACACGAAATCCTGTTCAAGCACACCAAGCTATAATCTTTATGTATGTTGAATCCATTATTTGTTGCAATTTATCTCAATGAGACAACATTTATGAATAATATTTAGAGGAATAAACTCAGAAATGTAGCTTGTTTGATCTGACTAAAACTAAAACCAAAGCACTAGCTAAACCTAATGCTGCTTTGTTTGTACCCCGAGTTCCTCCTCTCCTTTTTAGCATCCAGTGTAAACCCCAATCCCCCTGTCTGTCTCTCCTCCTCCATCCCAGCTGACAAGCGCTTTCCATCCGCCACAAACCTGAAACAACCCGCGGCTACTATAAGCAAACGCTTATCCTCCTCTGCCACCCTCATCAAATCACCTGACAAAAGTAAGTCCTCCCTACTTTTCCCTCCTTTCCCCACCGCCTCATCTCTCCTTTCCCTCCTACATATTCTGCCTTCTTAACGCTGTGTCATAACTGGCATTGAGCTCCAGACAGGTGCTTTATCAGCCATACAAAGCATGTTTTCTTTTGTTTGACCCAGTGGTAATTTTACATACTAATCTGTTTTTGTAATTAAAAAATCTGCATGTATTTATGTGTAAATAAGCTATAATTTCCTTTTAAATTCAAATCATTTTTTTTTCTCAATACATCTAAAACAACAAATATAACAGTAAAATGTCATATTTTCTGGTGACACCTAGTTAACAGTTTTTACACACTGTAACCCTTCCAGTGTTTATGCAACCAATGTGCTGATGTGGAGAAAACAGTTTTGTACCGATACGTACCGCATTACTAACATCAAGTGTTGCTTAAGGGTGCAAAGCTACTTTTCTCCGCTTCAGAATCCACTGGAATTACATTAATTGAGTTGTTAAAAAGCTAAATTTTTTGAAAGACTATAAACACTGGAGCTACAGCTCTGAAGTTAAAGGGTTAAATGTTACTTTTATATCGTTTTTGTAATCAAGGTGATTGAAATCTCTCCACAGCTTCCATTCTTTGCCAGTTCAGTTTTGTAGTTTGATTGTGGCTTCAAACTTTTCACTTCTCTTCACCACTTTAATTAGAAAACACTCATCAATCAGTAAAACCGTTGCACCGTTTGAAACGTTTATGCTGCTTGATCTTTGAGTGTTCCATCATTGTCTCTCAGGTGCTAAACCAAGGAGCTCATCTTGTAACCGGTTGCCAAGCAATGGCAATGATGCTCAGGCCGCTAATGAAGATGGTAAAAAGCTTCAGTCACAGCAGACATGTGGAACAGGTGCTCTTTCCTCACGCCCCCACTTCATGTTTTGTCAGAGCTGTTGATGCTGCATAATGCACCAGCAGACTAACAGAGATAACGCATGTGAAGATGCATCTGTACTTCTGTGGGAACTCTGGTTTAGCATCATCTGGGAAAGTTGGGATGGTTGTTGTTGTGTTTATGTATAATCCCTTAAACTGAAACATCAGCTGCTATCAGCCTCAACCTGATGACTCTCATGAGGCCGAATGAAGCGCACATGACTTGTAGACTTTCTTTGTCAGGGGTTTTGTCGTTGACTCCTTCCACAGTCTGCTCAGCTGTAACTCCGCTCTCATGTCTGTAGGCCGTTCTGTGAAGAAGAGAAGTTCCTCCCTCTCGCGAGTAAGTGGCGGCAGAGCACAGACCCCTGCCAAGTCCGATAAAGGGACAACGGATGATCAAGGTGGCTGGCATGTCAATCGGCATGCTTCTTGAGGTCTCCCTTTTTTGAATAACGAGCATGCAGAGCGGCCGCTTTCTCAATCTGAAGTTATTTATTCTAACTGCTCTTTGCTTCCAACAGCTTTGGAAAATTTGAAATTTCAAAGTCAATTCTTCTCCATGATGCTCATGTTTTCTAAGTGTGTCTACTTCTATTTAAGCTCCTCCTTAACCTCAAACTGATGGTGTTCAACACTTCTTGTTTAACAAATCCTTGAACCCTTCCTGCTTCTTAACCTTGCAGGTCCTGCACTGTGCCTCCTTCTTGCTCATAGTTAAATGAGCTTGGTCTTCTCCCTAACTGTACAGGAGCAGTTCTGTTGTTTGGTCTGTCAGCACTAACAGTTAACTGTTCTGTTGTGTCAAAGCATTGATTGTGTTTTTTTTCTCCCTAAGATGAGATCATAGCTGGATGTAGGATGCTCGTGCTTCAGTGCGGTGTGTGTCTGTGCCATCCCTCAGAAATGACCAGTCTGTGTCCCGCAAAAATGCTGTTGTTTGTCCTTAAGTCACGTCAGCCTTTTTGTGCATCAAAAACGTTTAAAATGTTCCTGTTTTGTGTGTGGTTAACCTTAATGAGACAGCAAATGATGAATTAGCATTAGCAAGTCCACAAAAGTTAATTAATCTTTTATTCCTCCATTTTTAATCTTCAACAGAACTACAGCTTTATCTAAGGTAAATAAGAGGTTTTTAATAAATGCAGAACGCGACCAACCATGGAGCTCTTATCAGGGCTGATGGCTCAATTTGAACAAAATGAAGCCTGTCGGCTGCAGATGCCCTCTCAGCTACAAAGGAAGTGTACATCTGCAGTCTCACTTCTAAGAGCCGGCATCCAAGTGTGGCAGATTCAATCCGTCAACACTGAAGCCCCTCTTCTGGAATAATTCCTCCTTTGTAGCTTTACTTGGGTTTACAGCCTAAAAAGGGACATTTCATTTCCACTGATTCATGGGATTCAGTGGCTCTTTGTGGTCTAAAATGAAGGGTCATTATCGTGACTTGGTACACTATTAGCATTTTTCTTAAGGGGCTACAGACCTTTCTTTTTTTAGATCAGTGGTCCTAATCCTAAAGGCCGCAGTCCGGCATCAGTCTATGGGACAGTTGGGACCGTCCTGCAGAGACACAAAACGTGACCGATATTTTTTCATTTTTATTTATAGCCTTTATAAAGTTTTATTTTGGAAAACCACTGCCTACACTTTTTTAATGCATGTCAAGTCACTTGGTCACGTAACGTAAGAACATGCACTAGTTTCTTAAAGCGTCTGCACCGACCACTGAATTGACACCCCCCAGCTTGCAAAGTTAAGCAAAAACAGATGTATTTGGAAAGTTTCTTTTCACAGAAAATCAAGCAGAAAAAGAAAGAACCTTCGACTTTAAAGGGTAACCAAAAAGGGAAGTTAGAGGCTGACTCCACCCAGAGCCAAAATGTGAAAATCCAGTCAGAGGGGTGGGGCTGGGGAACAGGACTGATATCATTACTGGAGCTGCAGATCATGACGTTGGACTTAAATGGTTTGACCAATCATGAAATTCAACTATAATACCTAGTTTCAACCTGTACTGGGCAGCACAAGGATGGTTATTGACTATTTTAAGAATTAAACAAGTTTATTTTAATTAGTCAAAGATTTGGCAATGACCAACATACAGCACTTTAAAAGCCCCATTTATAGAGGTCAACAGACAAAAAAGAGTTGATTTAGGGTTTGGTTACCCTTTAAAGAAAAAAAATTAATTTGCATTTAATAGTATTAGAACCACCAGGAATATTGACACTAAATATTGAGACACTTGTTCTCCCCCTCTATAATATTAAAAAGGCGTAATATTCAGCATCTGGTTGTCCATTCTTACAACAATGCTGCTAATAAAGTTGCTCACACAGTGAAATCATGTTTATTATATTTAGAAAATCTGTTTTAGTGATTTTACTTTTTTTTTTTGTATTTTTCCATTGCACCTTAAACGTCGGACGAGGCTGAAGTTTTTTACGCTGGATGTCAACTAAAGATAGACGTTACCCTCAAAATTGAGGGAAGCTGGACGTTTTTTTTAAAAATTCATGCTGGTCCATGAAAATATTGCCTGACATGAAACCAGGCCTGAAAAAGATTGGAGACCACTGCTTTAGATCCTTTAAATTTGCCACCTTTAGTGGTGCATAAGCAGGGTATTTCTGTCACACTCACCTTATCGTCTGTCTTAAAACTGTTTTTCTTCTCACAATATATTTAATGCTTTCATGAGAATTAAATTACTTTTTTCTCCATCAGCACACCTTCCTCTGCCTAATGGAACCACTGATTTCATCTTTTTGTTTACTTTGACTTCTGTTTTAACGGATATTCTATTTCTAAGCAGTGTCTTAGTACTGTTCCATGGTATTCCTCTGGTTTTTGCCATATTGACTGCAAACGTTTCACTGAATATGAGTGTTTGATCAGGAAACCATGTAAGACTACGGAGACATGACCTTTGGTCCTGAATGTTGATTCTTTCCTGTTAAATCACATGGTGTCCTTTTCTTTTGTCATCCTTCCCCACTCTTCTCGGCCCCCTTTTTTTCCCTCTTCTGTTGCTATTTGGGGATTTTTTGGCTGTGTAGCTCGCAGGCCTCAGGCCGGTACTGTGGATGAAGGGGTCCTTAGCCGCCTACTCACTCCCACCCAAGCCTCACTAGCTAGGAGCAAAAGCGCCGCTCTCCTCTCCGCTGAAGGAACAGATGCTCCAGGTAACCTCAGCATAGGAGAGCCTGGAGGAATGGAGGAAGGATAACTAGACGTCTGTCATGCTATTGAGGACATTATCATAAAAATAATTTGCTCAGCACAGACACCTACAGCAATACAGCCCCATAGTTTATTTTACTGCCAATCTGCAAATTATCATTCTTTTTTTTCTTACCCCAATGGAGGTAACTTATAGAAATGTCTGTGTTTCAATGTATTAAGTAATTTGCACTCATCAAACTCACCATATTCGATATTTAAGTTCAGTTTTCAGATGTGAGAGAATTAGCTGTGTTTTGTTGAGTAGAGCCGTTCTGGAGGCATTTCTGTCTCTGAGCAGCCTCACAGCCCATGCTGGGAGATTTACACTAAGCTGCTTAACTATCGCTTCATTTTACGTTGTAACAAAATCGCCGCGCTGCTCCCTGTGTTCTGATAGTGAGACAAGAGCACCAGTGACTAATCGGTTTGAAGTCTAGCCCCCAACCGGATGTCTTGATGATAATCAGACTTTTTGTCATATTTTAAAATTGTGTTCAGCAGCACCAGATGCTAGGTTGTTATTTTATCTATGTCTTTAGTTAATTAATTTGGCTTAATGTGTATTATGAGCAACCTTTTTTTCAAGGTTGATGGGATATTAGGGGGATTGACAGTTCATATAACAAATTTTAATTGAATTATCTATGCATTCTTTGCTTTATTAAGTCACAAGTTTGTATATTTCTTTGCATTTGGAATAGCGTATTCCATGAGTTGGTAACTCATTGATCTACCTGAGCGGTTCCAGATCGCCCAGATAGGATCATGACTCATCAGTAAATCTTTCTCATGACTGGGCGCCTTCAAAGCTTGTCAGTCAGAATGAATTACAGGCACGTTTTGAGTCCACTGAAGCAGGAAGTTGCTCAGGATTATGTTAGCCCCGCCTTCTGACACAGCAGGCTTGTGAACAAGTATTTCCTTTGTATCATCATAGGGGCCCTACAGCAAAAAAAGAACAGAAAAAACTCCTTGTATTTTGTCTTCCCCTAATAAATTCAAATACAAATCTTGGAAGCCTGGAGTATTCATATTAAAATTAGGGCAGTGAATTGAAAAAAAAAAAAAAAACTACTTAATCGTTAACCTGGGAAAAAAAAATAATCACGATTAATTTCTTTTTTTTATTGCAGTATTTGCCGATCACTTATCTGCAAATAATCACAAATTAAATTTACACCCCAAACTGTAAATCCAGCGCTTTTATTTTTAATTATGGCTGTCAATTAATTTTAAAATGTATTACATTAATCAGACTTTTGTGTTGTGAATAAACACAATATTTTACTCTGTAAAATTGATGACAATATGCGAATTTTGAACAAAAACCAGGCTAGAGAACATTTTTTTCTTTCATTCTTATTACCTGAAATGTTTAAATTTATTAAGTGTTTATTCAGATATCCCAAAAGTGTCATTTTGTCACATAAAAACAAATCAACATGAGCAGAACGCTAAAGTCTTTTATGTCTGCAGTATTACTCCAAAAAAACAAAAAAAAAACCAAATGCTGACATGCAGCCATAAGAAACAAACCTGCAGACCTGAAAGAACAAAAAAAAAGTTCCTGTCACTGCTCTATATCACTGTGCAGGCTTCTTTAACCCTTTCGCCCTCTTTGGGGTCTAGATGACTCCAACCACATATTGATGTGTGATTCCTTCCATCACAAATATGGACAAAGGTGGACAGGATTTTATGTCTGCCATGGACATTAGTGAAACTCAAAAATCAATTATAAAAAACGTGGGGTCCAGATGACCCCACTTTTAATGTAAACAAGCTAAGGAGAGTGGAAGGGTTAAAGCAAAATTCTCTTCCATCTTCTAAAAAAAAAAACAAGCAGTAAGAGGTGAACTTTGTCTCTGAACTGAAGCTTTATTTAACCTATCATGACCGTCAGCATTTATCACTTTTCTTTGCTGCTGCAGTCAAGCCTCTGTGATGCTTGTCGTGTTACCGTGACAACGTGCCACACCATGGATCAGAGTCTTTCTGTGAAAAAGTGATTTAAACCAAAAAATAACAAAGTACTAAAAACGATAGAATATTTTTTTCTTTTGTAATAACCATGGTATAAGTGAAAAAAAAACAGATGAGGTGTTTTAGTGGACGCTGTGAATAATTGCACTGCAGAGGAAAAGCGAAGGACTGCAGCTCCTTGAGGTGCGATTAATTTGCATGAATAAATATTAACGAGTTATTGTTAATCATAATTTGGTATTCGTGTGCTTTGAATGAATGAAGGAAATGGTTTATTTTAAACAATCAGTAATAATACATGATAATAAAATCTAGATCGCTTGAAAGGGAGTGGGAGGAAGCGAACTTATATAATCTCACCCTGGCTCGACCATACCATTTTCTCTACACGAATTATCGATATCCGGTCCAGGACTTAATTTCAAATATTTATACTCTACAATACTTCTGCTCGTGACCCGGAACCAGAAATGCGTCAAGGTGCACAGCCCTAACTAAAATGTAAGGATGTATACTGTGTAAATAAAAAAAAAAAAAACAGGAAGTAGGCAATTGTTTGTTTTATGGACTAACAGATTTGTGTGACTTGTGCGTACAGTGTTGGTCTTGTTTAGGATTATGTGCTTTTGTTGTGTCCAGAAGCTTCAGTAGTTTTTTTAGGGTGTGTGGG
>NW_023416953.1:39735-51032 GCF_002922805.2 Oryzias melastigma | reverse complement strand
GCTGGTTGTGCCCTCGACCCCCCCACCTGGTCCTGCGATGACTGTGTCCTTTACCAGAGTGTCACCTGTGTCCTCGTTCAGCCTCCGCCAGTCCTCTGCCCCCGCCGCGTGGACCGGTACGCAGCCGCAGCATTGACCGCCAAAAAAAGAGCGGCATGACCACATCTGTTTCAGCCGACGGAGCCCTCGACCCTTCTCTGGTGAGAACTGCTTTCATATTAACTAAAAAAACAGGAAGTTATCCCATCCTACGTTTTCAAAATACATTTTCTTCATACGTAGCATATTAATGTGTTAAAAACATTGCATCTAATGCTCTTTCCCTTAAAACTAGACAGTTTAGTTTTCCTTGACGTATTAAGGGATTTATAAATTATGATCCATATATTTGAACGCTGACGGAGTTTGAAAAGATTGATAACAAATTGTAATGTGTTAAAGAGGTAAAAACAGAGTCTGCATAAGTTATCATGGAAATAATCGGCTCTCCACCTCTGACAGGACTTTACACGGATAAATAAATGCAGGCTTTGATTTGTTTTCTGCACTTTGCTGGCTGCATTTGTCTGTCAAAGTATTTCTACAGGATGCTGATTAGAGGGAAATGTTGCCCCTCCTGTTTCTTATATAACCTTCTTCCTACATTGACATAGTTCTGTCACATTGTTCCTCTTCCGTCTCACTGTGCTCTGGGTGGCTTTTAGTGCCGGGCTCCTCTTGTCATTTGGCTGTTTTCATCCTCCTCTGTGGCTGTGAAGGCCCTATTGTTACAGAATGAGACAAAGGGATCCACTGTGGCATCATGGCTGTGCAGATCAGGTCAAGCAAAGCAAAACCCCACCCTGATATCACTTCTCTCTAGCTTTTTCTCTTCAGACTACTGTATGAGGATGTCCACACGTCAATTCATTAGAGAACTCCGGAGTTTCCTCTGAGTCAAAAAGCTGCACAGGTCAAAAGATTGTTGACCTCTGAGGGTCTTATGATGTGCATATTATTTGTGTTCCTAGTTAAACTTACAAATTTGTTCATTGTCCATGTTATTGAGAAGAATTTTTTTGGATCAAATATTGAAATAAAACAGAATAATTAGGTTACAAATGTAGGCTAAAGTGGATAAACTTGAATTCTTAAAGTTGCACTTGAAAGAAATGGAAAAAAAATCCAAATTTTTGCACTCATGACACCTGTTTTTGTATCAACCAGGGATGGCAAAACAATTCAACTTGGATTCACTGTAAATAATAATCTCTTTTCTATTAATGTAAATAGAAATTGACTTTTTGTGACCCTTATGAAAACTACTAGTGTTTGTTCAGCTCCCCCACATTACTCCCTCCAGTTGATTTGCTTCTCAAATGAACTAAACCTTGTGCTCTTTATTCAAAGGTTCAGTCTGTACCGTGCTGCATGCTTGTGACCTTGTTGGTGATCATTGTCGTTACGTTTGCTAACTATAGCACGGGGACATGAAAAATTGATGCGCTAAAACCTGAGCTGGATAATGCCCTTGGCTTCTTCTGTGAGGAATCCGTTCCTTTTTGAGTTGCAAAGCAGAACAGTGCATGTAGTGTTAGTGTTGACGCTTTTTAAATTCATGCTGAAAAACAGAGCGCCTGCTTTTGCCTCTGAAGACAAAACTACAATTGAATTTCTTTGTCTAAGAAAATACTGTCAATCTATTATAAATCGTACAGAACAAAAAAAGTCTAATCAAGAAGATGAAAACCATATATAAGTCACTCTGAAGTATTAGTTGGAGTTTTATATTTGCCATGGCAAAAAATAAAAACAAGAATAACAAATGTGAAATGGGAAAAATAAGAAAAAAAATAGAAAAATATGAAAATTTAAGAGGAAAACAGTCAGATTCTCTAATGTTTGTTTTGTTCTGGCACTGTCAGAAGAAAATACAGTGGCCTATAGTGGTTTATAACAGAAACTACAGCTAAAGGGCAACTATTTGCTAGTGGAAAAATTTATGAGCCTATTTATGTTTTAAAATATATCACAAAAAGTCGCTCCTGAGTATAAGTTGAACCCCTGGATAATCTATGTAAAAAAACTGTGACTTTTACTCCGGAAAATACAGTGATCAGTTTGTTTAAGGTTTTTGCTTCAATGAGTCAGAAGTTTTGATCTGTTTAATTAACAGTGTTTAGTAAGTAATTTAAAAGTAATGGGTCGAAGAAATATTTGTTAGCGGGTTTTTTGTTTTTCTGGAATGTTTCCTCTTAATGAACTCTGTCCTTTTTGTGTGTAACTCCAGAAGGACAAGTCTTCTGTGTCACCTGGAGGTAAACAGCCTTCTTGTCCATCTTCCACCCTTGGGCGTAACCGTTCACCGTCTCCAGCCCCTAACCCTGCTCCAAAGAGGACCCCCTCCCCATCAGCAGCTAAGTAAGACTGTCAGGTGTTGTCTGATTTTCAGTCCAGGTTTTATACTATGATTGCGCACACTAATGTTTTCCCATTTATTCTAAAAGGCAAAGTCCCAGGATGCGCCCACCCTCACCAGGCGCAATGAAACAGCGCCCCCCATCTCCTCAACCCACATCAGCAAAGCCCCCACCTATTCAGAAACCTGCACTCACACCAACTGGACCCCCGACCTTAAGAAAAAGAGACTCCAAGACCAAAGATCACCAAGGATCTCCAACTCCTGTTCAGCCTTTGGCTCCACAGCCCTCTGATGCCAGCAAGACCAAAGAGAAAGACGGTGATTCTAATAGTAGACATAGCAAAATAATAAACCTGCTGTGTCATCATTTGATAGAATGAATATTTACCAAACACTCAGTTATTTTGTCAACCAGAATGTTTGCTACAGAGCTGGCAGATGAGCTGTGATATTTGGTCACACAAGCTGAAATCAAATACATGTGAAGCAAAAAAATAAAAACCTCAGGAGGTTTTTGCTGTGCTGATCAAGGATAACGTTCACAAAGTATCTGCTTACTGGCATTCAGCACATCTTGTTCCAGGCAACATTCACTTTAACGTTTTAAAAATCCAATCAAGTTGAACTAGGAACACTTAAATTACTATACATTTTAAATGAACTCCTTCACATAAAACAATGGCTGGATTTCCAAAGGTCTAAAGCAAACAATTAATCTGGAGATCATTTGGGATCATGATGTAATGCAGCTTCAATATCACTTCTAATTGACCATCCATGAAAGCTGTCAGTGTGTGCTGCACTCTGACGTGGCAGAAGATTTGCCTGCTCAAAGTCTCAGTGGAGCCTGAGGCAGATGAAATCCCATCTGGAGCCACATCCTGTTGGGGGGGAATATTTCCTGACTTCTGCCCCCCTGTGGACAGAAACGAGCACTGCAAGGTCAAATGTTTGATGGTGGACAAACCTCACTGAAATTTGCATCCATTTGGATGGGAAGGTGTATGGCTTTTTTTTAAGAGTTTGAACACTTCATCAAAAAATGCAGTAGTGCAAATATTGTTTAATACGCTTGAACTTTGAAAGATAAATCAAATGATATCACATATCTAGATATATATTATTTAATTAAGTTAAGTCATTTTGTTAAAATGATGATTTCCTCCTTTCTTTTAATTTTAGTCAAATAGTTTCTGTCCATCAGTAGATTAAATACACATCATGGTGATCATTATTTTTCTGCTTGTGTCTGTTTTTCTTTGCATCCAATAGAGTCAAAAGGCGGGACAGGCACCAACTCAGCTGCAGAGGCAGCCAAGATCCTGGCAGAGAACCGCAGACTGATGCGAGAGCAGAAGGAGCGAGAGGAGCAGCTGAGGATACAGAGAGAGGAGGAGGAGAAGTGAGTTTATGGGAGCAGATATTTGAAGATCTTCACTCCATAGAGCTTTTATCAAATTCAATGAATTCAATATATGTTGGTGAAGGCTCTCATTCAGTTGAGTAATAGCAACTGGACTTAATATCTTCTTCCTTGAAATATTTTCCTGCTCATCTGATGTGCAGATATGATAAATAAAGCACGTCTCATTTTTTTCTACTTTAGAGTTTTAATCCCATGCATACTATCCGGTTAATTGTATTTCTTGTTATTGTGTCTAAATCTACAGAAATGTCTGAGTAACTTTGAGTACATTTTATAACTCTTTGTTGATGTCATTTCCCGGACATGTTCAGTCATTCCCAAAACCCCTGACTGGGATCATTCAGCCCTGTAAAATCTTTATTTTAACCTTTATTCAGTAAATCTTCTCAAAATTGAGCAAAGTAAAATAACTAAAAATCTATAATAATAAAATAGCATTCAATCTAGTCTTTGTAGTGCCACTATGTTGGTGAGCTTGTTAAAGCTCATAGAATTTTATTTTTCTTTGATGGAAATCTGCAGCAGGTGAACTCGTAACTCATGAAGGGATGTTATCTATTATCTATTACACCCCCCAATGAAGTCATGAGTGCTGGGGAGGCCATTCCTGATGAGGTAGACTTGCAAGGACACTTGCAGGCTCCAGAAATGACAGAAACCTACTATCTGTAACATCTCAAAATAAAATTCAAACCAGAATTTGTCAGCAGAGTTCAAAGCCACCATCATACGTCCCACAATGTCTCAGGGGAACATGTCAGAAAAAATATGTAGGGCACTGCATGAATGTCAAAGAGAAAATATAAAAAAGACAACCAACAGATCTCAGTTTGTTCTATGAAAAATATTATACACGCATTTAATGTATTCTAGTAAAATTTAAATTTAGTTATGTTAGCAAGTAACGCCATCAGCTGCTACCAGATGCTTTTCAATCTAATTTTCTAACCTAACAATCCAACAGCATCAACATCGGTCATGTCCTTCTTGTTGTTGTTCACAATACACGTATCCTGTCAGGGGTCACACAGTAACTCTGTATTTTCAAAGCACAGAGAGATCCTGTTAGGCTGCAGTGTGAAGAGTTTTGCCTAAGAATCCACTAAATTAAGCTCAATGCAAACCCAAGTTTCCTGTGAGCCAGCCTAACACCCAGCCTCCTCCTCCCTTATATCCTTTTGGCCATAAATATCTTTTGATAATAAATGTAATTTGGTCATTTTAGGTTGAGAAAGGAGGAAGAGAACCGTCAGCAGGAAGAGGCTCGACTAAAGCGTCTGGAGGAGGAGAAGAAGCTTGCAGAGGAAAGAAAAATAAAGGAAGAAGAAGAAGCTCGCCTGGCAGAGGAGGAGAAGGTCCGGCTGGCCGAAGAGGAAGCCCAAAAGCAGGCAGAGCTCCTGAAGGAACGACAGGAGGCCGAGGCCAAAGCCCTGGAAGAAGCAGAGAGAGTCCGTGTCGAGAGAGACCGCATAATGCAGCAGAACCAACAAGAACGAATGGAGAGGAAAAAGGTGTAAAAATGTTACCATTATGAAAACACTGAAACCCAAACAAAACCTGATTATTAAAAGTACATTTTGTAATATATAATGTATGTATGTATATGTATTTCCATGACCTGATTGAAGACAGCAGGTAGTTCATTGTTTTATGTAAATCACATAGAAACTGAAACTACTTTTCACCTTTTTTCTTTTAACTTCAGAGAATTGAGGAAATAATGAAGAGAACTAGAAAAGGGGACCAAGGAGACCCAAAGGTAAACTCTGCTTTGACCCTAAGAACCTCTTGGAACTAATTAACTGAAAATCGACCGGCATCTTAATTTGGTCTCGTTTTTAGAAGGATGATGATAAAAGTGGACAGGAGAATGGAGATGAAGACGAAATGGAGCAGATAAACTGTGAAAACCAAAGTAAGTGGTCCCAACTCACTCTTCTGTGGAGATTTTGGCTGTTTGATGGTGATATAGATTTAACAGTGGTCCCTGGTTTATTGCTGGACTTATGCTCTAAAAGTAATCCATGAAAGAATAAATATGCAAAGTGGTCATCTTTGTTTATTACAATAATTATATATTATATATGGTTTAAATCTGTAGAACTCCTCACTACACAATGTATACACCAATACACTCTTAGACCAAAAGAGCCATTTGGCTTAGTTTGTTACTGACTAAAACCCACCAAATCCCACTTTACCTTTATTTTTCTGTTTGTTGCCATTAAAAAAAACGTGGCATTTTCTATCAGCTCATTAAATATTTAATCAAGTTGTTGGCATTACCTTAAAGCCAAAGAGCCACAAACTCTGGACTTTCTCCAGCATTTGCTGAGTCCTAAAATTACAGCTGAGCTATAATTGATGTGATTCAAACAGACGACATGGAGAAGGACATTGACGGTGATGATCTGAACCCTGAGGAGCCTGTGATGAGTCTGGAGCTGTGCAGCATGAATGGAGAACCAGAGACGGAGGACAAGGAGAACAACAACGGCTCAGAGGAGACTCATGCCATCAGGTACGAGGACCACATCACTTTTGAGCTGAGAAGGATTTGAGTAAGAATCTGATCAATGAATGTATTTTAAAATTGAACTACTGTGGATTTTATCTTTTCCCATTCCAGTCCAGTTCCAAAGGGTCACCTCATTGAGGGCTCAGAGTTCCTGAACGACTCCACCAAAGTGGGGTTGGTTTCCAGCCTCAATGGGAAATCTAACCAATGGAGCTTTGAGGAGCTCATTGATGTTCATTCCAAGCCTCGGCCCCTGATGGAGGCCGAGGACTGTAAGCAGGACATGATCAACTGCGACGGAAGCTCAGATGGGACAAAAGTGGCCTTTGAAGACAAGGCAACCCCCCCGAACACGCTGCATTCCTCTCATCAGCCCATAGAAGCTATGTCAGGTGAGGTTTCCCTCTGTCCCAGGTGCTTTAGACCTTCTTGATGGACTCAAACTCCCTCCTCTTGTGTTTCTGCAGAGATTTGACCCCGTGCTCATCGGAAGGCTCTCCAAGTTGCACTCCTGAAGTTTTTTGTCAAGCTGAGTTCCTTCAAAACAGCTTCCTCCTCTTTCTCCTCTTCTCCTTCCCATGGGAGGAGCACATGATGAAGTGGAAAGACCACCCCTAGTGCTTCCTATCCCGCCTGCACAATAAGAAAACAAATGTACCAACTTTATATTTAAACAAATATCTGCTTCAGGGAAAATGTGTTTATCCAGCATTTTGGCTCCAGGTCTCTTTCAGTGCTTTGTTCAATAATTGTGAAGTTTTTTGTCAGTTATTGTAATTTATTAATTTGTCGTCTTTTTTTTTCTCTTGCGTGACACATGCACATGGGGCGGTGTGGTTTTTGAATTCTTGGAGCTCTGATGTTTTGGTCTGCCAGGACCCTGGTAGAGACTAATATCAAACGTTTTGCATGTGGTTTACACAAATGTACTTGACCGGCTGCACTTTTTGGCAGCATCCAGCTACATGGCCTTAACCCAACCCCTTTCTGGTTTGTCAGTGTGTAGAAAACACATTGGGTTTGTTCCATCTCTGCTGTCATGTGCTTTCACTCGGTTGTGAGTCGTGCTTTCGTTCACAGGATATTTTCCTCCCTCAAATGGGTTTTATAAATCCTGTTGTAGTGTCGTTGTTTGGCTCCTAAAAGGTTTTTATAAACACAAAGTGTAGATTTTTTTATTAGTATAAAAGACTTCTTCAAATTCAGCTGTCAGTTTGTGGTTGGGGTTTAAGGTTTAGTCTTATTTTTGTCTTTTACGTTTAATACATGTTTACTAACATCACCTAACTTTCTTTCCAATGAGTGGAAATCAGCTGAAATTTTCACATTTAGTTTGGTTTGTATAGATATTATTCCCTCCCACTAAGCCCCCCCCCCCACTAGCTGCTACCTGACAAATGCATTTCATCTATTTAATAACATAGAAATTGTCTGTCTCTTTATATAGTAAAATTCATTTCTACATTTATTTAAGTGGTATTATATTGTATATAATCAGTATTAGGCAGAAAAAGCCATAGGTAGGATGGAGTGGCTGGTTGTGAATGATTGCAGTTTCTGTTACTGAGTTTTTTCCTTTCTGGCGTGTCCAGTGAGGCGACAGGCTTGTCAGGTTGGGTTTGAGCAGCCAGGAAGTCCTGGTGTGACTGTTGGTTGTGCATGAAGCTGCTCAGGTCTTTGCTGATGGATCAGAACGATGGAAAAGTTCTGGCTGTGTCTCCGAGGACGTTTCATGTCAACAACCAGGATGTGTGGATGAATGTTACAGGTGGAGTGTCTGCTCAGGTTTCATCTGTTCTACTGTAGTACGAGGAGCTCACTTGGATTGAAACACACTTTGTTTTGATTCCTTCTTACTCAAGTTCATTTTTTTAGTAACTGTTCAAATTGTTCAAATTCACTTTTGTTGAAAAATTCAAGAGTGAAATTTTTTTGTGACTTTGACTTTTTCCTTGTTCTCTGTTGGCTGAAAGCCTAAAACTAAAACTATTGTGCATGAAGACTCTGGGCCTTCATCATCTGAGCTTTGGCTGAGTCTAAAGAATGTAACAGTCTCCACAAACCAGCCTGCATTCATGTTCCAAGGTTATTGAGCTTCTAGGCTTTTATCATCCATACGTTATTCCTCCTGGAAACACAAGGCTGCAATGTCACTGGTTGTTACAGAGAATGTACAGACTTTAGCAGAAATGTAAGATTTCCTGCAGAAGGTTGGTGATCTGTGGCTGAAACTTCATGTTCTCTGTCGTAACCCCATGCTCTCATGTTTCTTCTCATTTTCGTTTCTGCTCATAAGTTCTTCCTGTAAGAAGGATTCTGTACCTGCTGCTTAAACACACTTCAGGTCCTGCTGCGTCTTTTGGGGACTAAACTGAGCTGACGGCTCTTTGTACTCACAACAGGATAGAACAGTGCCTTAGATTGAGGTTGAGTAGTGTGTCGTCTGTAAAACATGTCCTTACCTCGGCCTTGACAATCACTCTGCTTCAGTAGGGCTGCTCTGTGAATATAAATATTTCTTTGAAAGATTTGGTAATAACCCCATATCACAATGACATTTGTACAATAAATGTATCTGAAGAGATGATCCAGACTGTTAAACAATAAAATGTTGAAAATGAAGATGCTTTTGTGTCAATTACTCTGAAGGATTCTGTGTTTTTTGTCAAACAAGTGATTTATTTTTCAGTATCAATGTTAGAGCAGTTCAAGTATTCAAAGATGAAACTGATAATTGATGAAAGATTACATGAAAAGGCAGCAGCCAGCTTTTCGGGCCCCAAGAATCCACAATCCCATAGACTTCTATAGAGAAATAAAAAGATGTTACCCAATTATTATGTTTGTAACTATTCTTGCTCTGATACATGTAAAAAAATTGTACATGTTCTTGCTAATTCTAATTTTTTAACACTATTTTCTGTAGTATTCAAGTTATAAACTGGCCAATCAGATGCCTCAATACAAGTGTGTGGTGCCTGATGGCCCCCACATGAAGTGTTTGAAACATTTGTTTGACAGATTCACCGCAACTTACTTTCAAGAGGGAGGGGTGTAGACTTCAAACAGGCTCACTCCTGATTGGTGAAAGGGGTTGCCATAAACATGTTGACTCGGACCGATTCGGACCAATCCCTGCTTCCTGACATTGTATGGCTCCAACATGGTGGTGTCCATATCGCAATAAAATTGTGACTAAATTAGTTTCTTTTATATCGGAACAGGAGGTAAATAATTGTCTATGGATGTTTCAGACTGACTCTGCCCAAATCTCCTATTTCAGTCAATGTTTTAGGCTCAGCATTATGCAAGAACTCCTTCAAACATTTAAAAGCAGGCTTTATGTGCATGGTTATAAAACACGATTCCAATCTTCAGCTGCTTAATTTAAGCAAAACTAAAAAAAAAAGGTACCAGGTGGTTTTAGAAAGACCAGAGTCCAAAGTTGTAATTAATTTAGCCACTAGGTAAACTTGATGACCAAGTTAGTATTAAAAAAAATGGTCTGCTCGACTTTGGAGATGTTTGTGAAGCTTGTGTAGAAATAGCTGCAGAAGATTTTTGTGCCACAGCTGGACCTCTTGCAGTCAGAGTCGAAGGACCAGGTCCTCATCCCAATCCAACAATGAGCTCTCAGTCGAAGACCCCGCTGTTGGTTTAGAGGACCACATGGAGCTCATGGGAGACCTAGCTGGAGAAAAAGGGGTAGCAGGTGAACCACAAGCAGCCTCCCTCCAGCAGGACACATACTAGCAAAACAGGCAGTTTCCCAGGATTATACTTTTCTTTCCTTCTACTGCCTTGTGGCGGCAAAGTTGGACATGGAGTCCCAATCCTGCTGAGAAAGTCTTGGTTTGGTGGATTCTCCTCTCGCCTGAAGAACCATTTGCCCAGACTTCCGATCCGAACTAACATCGTTGAGGAGGAAACCCCTGTCTAAGCTCTCAACTGTGCCTGGCTATGGACACGGACCTAGAGGATGCTGAGACAGCAAACCTGGTCCATCCTCCCCCCATGGAACCGTCTTTGGCAGCTTATCTCATGCCGTCCCACAGTCATAGCAGTGTGACCGTCCCCACCACACTGCCATCAAAACATCGAAGCTTTTCTGATGCTCAGGTGGAGAAAATCTATTGAGTGCAAACCGGCACAGCCCAGCCTGAGCTCTGTGACCATGCTTCAAACCTATCAGGCTGTGTCTGGCAGATATTGTTGCACAGCTTCCAGGTGGCCGCCTTCTGAACGACATTGGGCTCTGCACACATTATATTCTGATGTGTCTCCGTGCAGCTCTCTCATTCGGAAGAGGGATGGCTTTTACGGTCGTGGCTCAGAGACACCTGTTGTTGACCCTATCAGACGTTCTGGAAAGAGACCAGATGGCCTATTTGGACGGACCTGTGTCTGCAGAAGACTTATTTGGTCAGTCACCTGACGCAATTCAGACAGTTTGAGCTGCAGAAGAAACAGACCGAGGCCCTGTGACGCGTCATTCCCTGGCGTGAGGTGAGACTTAAGCCCACTTTGAGTGCACAAAACCATTGGCGCAGACACCAGCACCTAAGACTCAAGCCCTGAGATTAGTCTTTCAGGAGGGCAGCTCTCCATCTTTGCACCAGAACGCAGGCAGTCGATCTGGACTATTGGACTTGCCGTGATACCCCTTAGAGGGTTTATGAATTTTCAGACACACAAGGGGCGATTTGTATAAACCCCTTTTGTATTTGAGGCTGAACTTTATTTTTATTCATTATGCTTGTATAGTTTTTTGTCCAGTTCTGTTCACTTCATTTGAAAAGGACTTTTTATTGGTAGAGTTTGATTAAGAACTTGCCTCAGATCAATTTGGTTGGATCGTAGCTTACCTGTGGTCCTGTTCCTGCAGAACTTGTAAGTTGGTGACAGTCTGAAGGAGATGCTGAACTTGGCTAATGCTCAGTTCAGGGCATGGC
>NW_023416953.1:35732-38013 GCF_002922805.2 Oryzias melastigma | reverse complement strand
GTCTGCTCGACTTTGGAGATGTTTGTGAAGCTTGTGTAGAAATAGCTGCAGAAGACTTTTGTGCCACAGCTGGACCTCTTGCAGTCAGTGTCGAAGGACCAGGTCTCATCCCAATCCAACAATGAGCTCTCAGTCGAAGACCCCGCTGTTGGTTTAGAGGACCACATGGAGCTCATGGGAGACCTAGCTGGAGAAAAAGGGGTAGCAGGTGAACCACAAGCAGCCTCCCTCCAGCAGGACACATACTAGCAAAACAGGCAGTTTCCCAGGATTATACTTTTCTTTCCTTCTACTGCCTTGTGGCGGCAAAGTTGGACATGGAGTCCCAATCCTGCTGAGAAAGTCTTGGTTTGGTGGATTCTCCTCTCGCCTGAAGAACCATTTGCCCAGACTTCCGATCCGAACTAACATTGTTGAGGAGCAAACCCCTGTCTAAGCTCTCAACTGTGCCTGGCTATGGACACGGACCTAGAGGATGCTGAGACAGCAAACCTGGTCCATCCTCCCCCCATGGAACCGTCTTTGGCAGCTTATCTCATGCCGTCCCACAGTCATAGCAGTGTGACCGGCCCCACCACACTGCCATCAAAACATCGCAGCTTTTCTGATGCTCAGGTGGAGAAAATCTATTGAGTGCAAACCGGCACAGCCCAGCCTGAGCTCTGTGACCATGCTTCAAACCTATCAGGCTGTGTCTGGCAGATATTGTTCCACAGCTTCCAGGTGGCCGCCTTCTGAACGACATTGGGCTGTGCACACATTATATTCTGATGTGTCTCCGTGCAGCTCTCTCATTCGGAAGAGGGATGGCTTTTACGGTCGTGGCTCAGAGACACCTGTTGTTGACCCTATCAGACGTTCTGGAAAGAGACCAGATGACCTATTTGGACGGACCTGTGTCTGCAGAAGACTTATTTGGTCAGTCACCTGACGCAATTCAGACAAAGTTTGAGCTGCAGAAGAAACAGACCGAGGCCCTGTGACGCGTCATTCCCTGGCGTGAGGTGAGACTTAAGCCCACTTTGAGTGCACAAAACCATTGGCGCAGACACCAGCACCTAAGACTCAAGCCCTGAGATTAGTCTTTCAGGAGGGCAGCTCTCCATCTTTGCACCAGAACGCAGGCAGTCGATCTGGACTATTGGACTTGCCGTGATACCCCTTAGAGGCTTTATGAATTTTTAAACACACAATGGGTCGATTTGTATAAACCCCTTTTATATTTGAGGCTGAACTTTATTTTTATTCATTATGCTTGTATAGTTTTTTGTCCAGTTCTGTTCACTTCATTTGAAAACGACTTTTTATTGGTAGAGTTTGATTAAGAACTTGCCTCAGATCAATTTGATTGGATCGTAGCTTCCCTGTGGTCCTGTTCCTGCAGAACTTGTAAGTTGGTGACAGTCTGAAGGAGATGCTGAACTTGGCTAATGCTCAGTTCAGGGCATGGCTCATAAAAAGATGCAGGGCATGGAGTTGAGCAGCAGCAAACTGTCTTCATCTCCCAGGCTCACGACCTTCATCTTCCTCTGTTGAAGGCTCCTCTTACCTTCCACACTACCGACAACCCAACCAGATGGATCTGTCTGAGGTAGAATCGAATTGACCTTTGCCGTGATAAAATCGTTTCAAAATTAGATACATTGAAATTCGATTTAGGAAAATAACATTTGGATTGAAACCTGGTAGGTTTATTTTACAGTAACGTAAAAATGACTAAGTAACATCACAGCAGACAACATACGTGATGGCAGCAAAAAATGATCAAGCCATCATCACAGTCCAATGTGTAGAAAAACTTTGAATTTTGCAAAGATAAATGATCATACAGTGTCAATTACTTTTAGGATTTAAATCAGATTATTCCTGAGATTTAGGGGCTTCCAGCTTTTCAACTGTCACAAATAATTTCACAGCAGTTTTATTTATCATAAAAACAGAAAAGAAAATACAGAATTCCTCACAAAAAACCCAAAGCTTAGTTTACACTTTAAAGATCTATTTTTGTGGATTTCAATATTTAGAACCATCATTGAAAGTGTTGAATGACTATGAGCAAATAGTAAATGTTCTAATTTTATATCTGGAGGTTTAAATAATTGGGATTTTTAAGTTAGATTATAATATATCATGGCTATTCACCATAAGTAATGGAAAACATGGCTGTGTATGGATTTGGTTTGTTTATACCATTTGTTTTATTGCCTGATGTGTGGACTTCACTATTTTGTTGTATTGTTTCTTATCAGTTATGTAGAATTTAAGATAACGTTCTCAAAGA
>NW_023416953.1:23913-34868 GCF_002922805.2 Oryzias melastigma | reverse complement strand
TACAGAATTCCTCACAAAAAACCCAAAGCTTAGTTTACACTTTAAAGATCTATTTTTGTGGATTTCAATATTTAGAACCATCATTGAATGTGTTGAATGACTATGAGCAAATAGTAAATGTTCTAATTTTATATCTGGAGGTTTAAATAATTGGGATTTTTAAATTAGATTATAATATATCATGGCTATTCACCATAAGTAATGGAAAACATGGCTCTGTATGGATTTGGTTTGTTTATACCATTTGTTTTATTGCCTGATGTGTGGACTTCACTATTTTGTTGTATTGTTTCTTATGGGTTATGTAGAATTTAAGATAACGTTCTCAAAGATAAAATTCCTCCTTTACTATCCAATTATTTTGTGAATGGCATTAATAACAAAAAGGTGCAGGTCAGCTAAGCAGCAAGTCCATCCAAGACGAAAATACTTTGCCATCCTGTCTATCCTGGACCTATTCTTCTTCCCTCCATAGCCGAGTGGGAACATGGACGTCTGGAGGACAGGACGCCAACTCTGTCAACAAGAGCACACAGTAAACCTGATTTGTTAAAGGAAGAGTATTGTTAATTAAGTAAAACTCAGATCATCAATGCAGACATTTTTCATTTTGGAAACATGTATTGTTATTGTTGCAGAAACCACTGACTTCTACAAGCCCTGCTGCCCTCTCTTGGAACAGGAGTCTCTGCTGGGAACATCTGTTGCTGCTCCTGCACCTCTTTCTCCAGTGCTGTCTCCTCCTCCAGGCCCATCCACTGCTCCAGGACCCATGCGTGTGTGCAGGTGTTTTTTTTTCATGCTTTCTAGCAACTTGATTGTAACTAACAAAACAAAGACAATCTCCCATGTTTCAGCGTTCCACCATCCCAGTCTAACACAATCTTTGACCTTATTCTTATAAACGATCAAAAAGAAGAGGAAAAGGCCCAGTCTGTGAACCTGAGAAATATTTAAAGTGAAAGAAAAAAGAGAGAGAGAGAGAGAGACACACAGACAGACGGACGGACGGACGGACGGACGGACGGACAGACAGACAGACAAAATACATGTCTTGTTTTACAAGTGCATTGTGGCTTGGTCTTTGAACAAAATGATCATATTGTTAAGATTTCTTAAAGAACCGACTTTATTAAACTTTAAATCAGGCCAGTCAAAAGACAATTTTCATTATAATAAATTGTATTCAGTCAATTTTAAAAAAATGGGAGGGAATCAAGCTCTTCATGGTTTGTAGTGGCTCTTTAAAGAGACGTTTTGGGTCAGGAGGAAATGACGAGACAGACTACTCTATGGGCTGCCAGGTCACTGCTCCCTCCGCAGTGAAGTGGGCCATGAAGGTTTCCCTCACAGTGAAGGCTTCCCTGGAGAAGTTGTTGGCTGCAAGCCTTCCAAGCCCACGAAGTGGATCCTCTGCAGTGACCACAGTCTCCCCCTCAGATGTTTCACTGGCAAAAGACCTGATGAAATTGTGAAGCAGGCATGTTGTCTTCACAAACTTCTCCAAAACTTCAGGCCGGACATCAACCAGGCGCTGAAACAGGCGCCATTGTGCAAACAGAAGGCCAAAGGCGTCCTCCACCACCACCCGTGGCTGGGAGAGGCGGTAGTTGAAGATACGCCTTTCTCGGGTGAGGCCGCGACTAGGGAATGGACGCATCATGTTCCGTCGCAGAGGAAAAGCCTCGTCTGCCACAAAGACGTGGGGCAGGGGTCCTCGATGCTCCGCTCCTGGGAGGGGGCAGTCTGGTGGCAGATTGAGTTTGCCACAGCGAAGCGCCTGACCAAAGGTGGAGTTGGCCAGGATGCCGCCATCGCTCGTTCTGCCGTAGTCCCCAACATCGATCACCCTAAACCGCCCGAAGGCGTCCACAACCGCCAGGAGAACAATGGAGAAAGGACCCTTGTAGCTGTGTAACTGGGATCCTAAGTTGGGGGGCACCTTCAGGATGATGTGCTTCCCGTCCACAGCTCCACAGCAATTTGGGAAGTTCCACCGCTGAAGGAATTCCTCGGCAATGCACCTCCAATCCTCTGCTGAGGGCATAGCCAAAAAGTCCTTCACCAGCCCGTCCCAGATGGCAGTCACCACCTCTGGGATGATTATGGCGACTGTAGAGACACCAACACGGTAACTTGTAGCAATGGTCCGGTAGGAGTCCCCAGTGGCCAGGTAGCTGAAAAAGAACAAATACTGAGTCAATTTCTTATTAAAGACCAACTCCAATGAAAATATTGTTTTTTTAAATATATTTTTAACACACTCTTCTAACATTTATATCACAATGGAGGGCATGTAAAATAAAATTCAAGCTTAAAAATGCATTTCTGAGAATTTCTTTATTCCAGGGTTCTGCAACCTGCGACTCCAGAGCCACATGTGGCTCTTTTATCTCTCCATGGTGGCTCCTTGGTCAAACGTAAAATAATTCCTGAAGACAGTTGACCCAGCCACATCAACTGTCTGAGTCAGCTACTCCCTGCTAACGGCAAATAAAGCCTGCAAACTAAGACTACCACAAACTAAAAAGCTGTCACAGCTAAAGACAGAGAGGGGACTAAGAACAAAAAAAAATAGCAATTCTTTAAAGCAAGATTACTTAACTAGCATTTATTTAACTCAAATTAGTTAAATGTATAAATTGGTGGCTGAGGTGCACAGAGAAGATAAACGCTGTCTGTTTTTACATCCCTATTGACCTGAAGACGTTCTGTTTGCTCAACACTACCTCCAGAATGCACAGATTTTATATGCAAAGAAAACCTTTTGTAAAAAATTGGATCTTTTATGAGTTAAAAACCCATTATCTTATAATGAACAACATTAATCAGTATAGAAAACTAGTCCAAAGAGCTCTTTTACTGTTAAAGTTTGACGACCCCTGCTTTATTCAAATCAGTAAATCAAGAGCAGACTACATAAGCAATTCCTTGAAGAAATTGCGTCTGATTGCTGAAAGCAATGACGATTTAAAGCATTTGACAGCCGCGAGCATTAAGGACCTTCTGTCCAACGTGCACGCCTAGTTTCGTCCATGTAGGTCATTTACTTTTGGAGATACTGGAGGAAACAACTGGAAAATATTCTAGCGCCACCTGTTGGAGTACAGTTGTGAAAGTCGTTGCGCTTACTTATCTTACATTGTGGAAGCAGTCTTGAAAATTTGGTGAAGTTATGTGGAACTGTTAAGGAACTGCAGCACTGCAAACTTTTTAATCTGTCCTGTCTAATTTGCATAAAGTATTTAACAAAAACAGTATGGAACTATTCAAAACTGATTTGTGGTAGTCCAAATAGGGTATGTGCAGAACATCACAAAGATTCGTCAAAATATGTGACAGAGAGTCAAAAAGGTGTTTTACACAATAGAGATCGCTGATAAATATTCACTATTACCTTAGTATCCAATTAATCATAAAGGAGTCAAAGCTAGTGCTCAAGACAAATGCTCTTGAAGACTAAGGCCGAAACACTTTGCTGCTACAAGTGACCACCTGGTGGTGCAATAGAGCCAAAATTGATAGAGTTTATAAAGATTCGTTTGAAGTATCAACTTACAAAGTTTCATACCAATAGGTCAAACACTTTTCAAGATAAAGGGATTTAAAATTTGTCCATGGTATTTTGAATACAAAAAAAATAATTATAAAAATTCATATAAAATTGATTATGACACTAAATGGTAAGAAATTTATAACCAAGTATCTCCTTAGAGAGCTTAATAAACTACAAGTGCTTGCATTTTGATATCTACAATTACTTAGAAGATACAAGAACTACTCCAAAGTTAGCTAATCCTTCTTACGTCACCACTAGGTGGCGTAGCTGAGCTACTTTTCTAGTATGTTATACAAGACACCACATACAACATATATGTTGAATTTTATGTAGCTAGGTTAATATTTTGTTATATTTTAAGACTTGTGAAGTTCTGACAATCTGTACAGGATTTAGAGCATTTTAAAATCTGGGACCACACCCACCTCATTAGCATTACGTCTTTTACGAAAACAGTAAAGAATATCTTAGAACGAGTGGTACCATTGGACCCGGGATGGTCCAAATAGGGTATGTACCAATTTTCATAAAGTTTGGCGAAACTATGTTGAATAGGAAGCCAAAAACGGGTTTTACAAAAAAATCGCAAATAGCGAAAAATTTAGTTAGACGGAAGTGGGTGGTCCCAGATTGAAAAACATTTTCTACCATCCAAAGAACACATGGGGAAAGAAAGCGCGTTGATACAACTTACGGTATTCGAGATGGAGGCCAAAAACGAATTACTTATAAAAACAGCTGCCTGGTGGCGCTGTAGAGCACTATTGAGCCACAATTGATATAACGTGTAGATTGCCACCGGGTCACAGACAGAAAAAAAAAACGTGCGGTCGGGCGCGCTAGTTCAATGGTTTTAACAAGTCTAAAGGTTTAAACTTAGCCTTTGTGGTTAAATTCCCCTTTCACTGCAAAGTAGATGCTAATCAAACGCTAACTTTAGCCGAGTCTGAACTGTGTAAAGGTTAAATAAAGCAAAATAAAACGACACAACCATCGTAAAACAGGTATTTTCTGAATATAATAATAAACGTGAATCCACCGTGTCTTCATCTTTATTATCTGTGTTTGTGAAACATTGGATTGAAGACTCTGTCGCCACATTTCATTACACAGAGCGGCTCCTGCGGCGTGAGAGCTGATGTCTCCAGAAATCTGTTTTTTTGTCGAGGAAGACTCGGTTTTGTCTGTAAACAGCAGCTTTTTCTGTGAAATCAAAGGTCCCGCTTCAGTTCCTCACTGCTTCTTTCCTGCCTGAAAGAGAGGTTCTGAATACGTTTTATTGTTTTGTTTTCGTTAGGTTGGAGCTACTAACTAAGCAACTAGCTGCTCTCAGTCAAGAGACCAACACGGATGTAGAAAGCGATGCCCGGAAGTATTTCAAAATAAAACTTACTTCAGCATTAAAAAAATGAATAAACAACAGAAATAATTTGTTATCGTATTTGTATGTTTTGTCTCTGTGTAGCCCAGAACCAAGTGACTCACAAATCAGGGTCTGGGGACCACTGCCTTTTAGTTCACATCAGTCCTAAAGATGTGCTATATGAGTACTTTCCAGTACATATGAGTACATTCCATCACCATCCACCTCAGCGAAACATAAACACTCACCTGAGCACTGGTATCAGCTCACCTTAGCACTAACCGTTTGTGTGACAGAATGAATGTCATTATCTGAATGGGTTTGTTTGATGGAGCGTGTGAGGTGCAGTTACAGTTGAATTGAGTACATTATGTTTAGTTTGAATGTAGAGACTATTTTGGCCAACAAGTGTGTGTGTAAATATAGAGTGTGTGTGATGACAGGCCCCGCCCATTCTAGTTTATCACTTAGTCCTGGTTGTTTTATGATGTTGCTTCCCTCTGTTGCCATCTTCTTCTCCCTCCTCCCCCACCTCTCTCCCACCCCCTTCCTTTTTTCCATCCGGTACAACAACAATGAAAGAAAAAATAGATAGATAGATAAAATAAAATAAAATAAAACAATCAATATAAATAAAGTTTAGTTTTTTACTCAATAAATCCCTGTTGTGACAGTAAAATCTGCCCAACACAAGAAGCTCTCAGCCCACATCTGTTGGCTCAGCTGTTGGACAGGACAAGTTAAAAAAAAAAATCTTTATTTTTAACATGAAATAATGAATTTAATTAATTAATTTTAAAAAATGAATAAAAAAAAAACAATCATTAATAAATAAAATAATAACAATGACCATACAGCAGATACAGACAACTGAAGAAACCACATATTGACTGATTGACTGACCAGAGCAGTGTTTCTGTTGTTTATTATGATTGTGTTTAAGCTAAAAAAGATCAATGGGGATATATTTTCCCAAAAAAACATGTTCTTCTATATAATGCTAGTTTTTAGAGAGCATTTTTACCAATTATCGCAGTATCGCGACATTATTGATATCGTGAGCCATGTATCGCGTATCGTATCGTATTGTGAGGTACCCAGTGATTCCCAGCCCTACTGAACACGCGCTGAATCTTCAACCCGGTTCAAGATTTCCACAAACAGTCTCAGCAGCGCAGAGCTGTGACCAATCAGGGACTCTGATTTGGGAGCTGCTTGTGCGGCGTCTGCTTCAAAGCAGAGAACTGCCAAACATGATCACGAAACACAAATGAATCATCGGGTTAATATGACACCCAAACAGACATTTAAAAGGACAAGACAAGAGAAAATATGGAGCAACATTTGGGGATTCTCCCTGTTGTAGATGCAGAGGAGCGCTAAGTAACAATAAAAACACAATAGAAGAAGAATCTCCTCTCTGCTACTGCGTGCGTGTCTGCACTGCTCCGGTGTGGATACCACCTGCTGAGCGTGCGTTCATAAGCCCGCGCAGACCGCGTTCTTGAGTCATGGTCTGTGTGAAAGCACCCTGAGACTGCTCACGTGCGGGCATCACTCACGCGCGCGGAAGTAGTCAATCTCTCAGGCGAGGGCTTTTTCTGCTCCTGAAGGTCGGATTTGTCCGCGTGGAATGTTTGATGCTTGTGCGGAGATGTCTCATTTCTGCTGGAGTTTGGACATAAATAAAACGCCACATGTGTCTCCCATTCATTCTAAATGAGACATTCAGCCCCTCCCACACCCAGCGCGGCGTCAGAAACTCGCTTTTTGACAAGCGGCAAGCTGTGAATCTGTCACACGACGAAAGAGGGGCGGGGCACGCGAATCACGTTCAGTGTGAAAGCACTTCCAGCAGCTTCATGGCTCCTCCTCCTCCGTCCAGCTGACTGGAGGATTGAATGAATGAGTGAGGAGGTACTGGACAGCCCGCCGATGTCCCGCCTCCAGAGCCATATACCTCACTGTGATTGGTTCGTTCAGCTCTGCACACAACAACTGTCATTCATATCAGTCTTGCGGGCCGCACTAACAGTAATCTTTGATATGAAGACGCGGGCCGCAAATTATCATCCCGCGGGCCGCAGATGGCCCGCGGGCCGGGAGTTTGAGACTAGGGCTGCCACAAACGATTATTTCAATAGTCGACTAATCTCTGATTATTTTTTTCAATTAGTCGACTAATCGGTTCGTGCGGCGACTGGATGTAAAACACCCATCTTAACCATAATTGGCTTTAAACTTGGAGTGTTTAAGCTATATGCTAACTAAAATAAAGACAATAGTTTATTAAGCCTTTAATGAATCATGCAGGTTTTGTCCTTCATTTGTTTCTGGCATTAAGACAAGTCTTAAATCAAATGAGGTAATCTGAATCAACAACAGAAAACTTAATAAAAGCCTGCAAGTATTTTTTAAAGCTTTAATGTGTATATTTAATAAAACATGTGTAAAATATTTCAAAAGTGATTAGCAGATATAAACACACTCAAAATATTTGCTCACTGAAGCCTATTTATTAAAGCAAAAACAAAACACTAATGACGTCTTTGAACTGAAGCTATTCCTATACAATTTCCCCATTGTGAGACTAATAAAGGTTTTCTTAACATAAAAAACCTCAGCATGCCCAGATAAACAAAGAGCTTTAAGACATTACATCTTTAAAAAAGTGGGGAAATGTATATTTTCAAAAAGGGAGAAAAGCAGGGGATGTAAGAATGTACATTAGTACTTTCATTCTTTCACTACATCCACTGCACATGCGCAGAACGAAATTAAATCATATTTTTCAGTTTGATGGACTGCCCTTAAATCTGTGTTACTTCTTTAACGTTGTGGTTACTATGCTGTTTGTTGTCATTTTTGTGACTTTAAGTTACATTTAATTGTATGCTTATTCGGCTAATGTTATGATACACTTGTCAACTTAGCTCTGGACTTTTAGGTGAGCTACGTCACTTTTGGGACTCGCACATCGCTCCACAACTCTGCAGCAGATCCGTGCCGACACACAGCCTCTCTGTCTGCGCGGTGAATGTTTCAAAATCTGCTCTCTGAACCGAATGACATGATCGTGGCGCAGAATATGAATGAAGCCTTGGACAAGCGGTTCATTTCCAGTGTCCATTTCCCTCGCGGCGTTTGGTTAGAAGAATGCGGATTATGAAACGTTCATCAAGCAGACAGAAGCGCTGCAGACACAGATCTGCTGCAGATCAGATGGATTATCTCCAAACAGCACTGTAATGGCAGCCGAACAGGATCAATTTAAACCAGGATAACTGCTGCGGCAGAGCTAGCTGTGTTAGCGCCGATGTTAGCATAGCTAGACGAAGCTCTCTGTTCAATGTAATCAAACTCAGTCAAAACATGCTTCATCTTTATGCACTGCCATAGTGATCTCATGGAACACAAGTTCTGCCTTAAAGAAATGACATTGAACAATTTTCTTCTTTTAGTTTTCTTATGTTTCCCCACATTTTCGANGCGTATCGTATCGTATCGTGAGGTACCCAGTGATTCCCAGCCCTAATTAACACACAGGTGTCGAACTCCAACCCTGGAGGGCCGGTGTCCTACATGTTTTCCAACCAACCTGCCATAGAAGCTTTTTATAGGCTAAACACACCTGATCCAGGTAATCAGCAGCAGATAAGGTAGGTTTTCTAGAAAACCAGCAGGACGTCAGCCCTCGAGGACTTGAGTTTGACACCCCTGCACACTGCTAACCGTCTTAGCATCACTGTGAGGAGAACGGCAGACCCGGCATTAGAGACTGCGCACCATATTTCTGGGATCAAAACAAGGAAAAAACAAACAAAAAAACGACGCTTCGACGACCAAAATAGTTGTCGACTATTTTAATAGTTTCTCCTTTTCTGGCTTGATATGCAAACTGAAGGGGATCTAATTTTCCAGACACTAAGGAAGTTATCTCGTCTTTTAAGATTTTTTCAAAGGTTTTCATGACAAGGGACATGAGGCCGATGGGTCTGAACTCACTTAACTGTTTGGGATTTTTTGTTTTTGGAATTTGAGTTATTGTTGATTTCTTCCAAACTGAAGGAATCTGACACTGGTTGGCGCACATCTGAAAGAGTCTGGAGAAGACTCCACTGAGTTGGTTAGCACAGAGACTCAGTGTACGCCTACAGAGTGAGTCTGGGCCTGCTGACTTCCTTGGGTTGTTTTTTTTTTCAGCAGAGCTGTGACCTGATTCTTGTCAATCACAAGTTCATTCAGTAAAACAAGAGTTTTCCAGTGTTGGAATATGTTGTATAAATATGTTGTCAAAATGGGAAAAGAAATTGTTAAAAACATTGGGTAGTTCTGATTCTGCAACGCCTTCAATAGTGACATTATGTCCTCCACTAAACTGTGTTTCAATGTTGTCCTTATACTGTAAAACCTGCGCTCTGAACAGCAGCCACTCCCATACCTACAAAAACAAGCAGGTCCTCGCCAGCTTACGACACAAGTTGAGAACGACCCCATTCAGGAAGAGTCTGCTCTGCCAGCACCATCCCCAGTCTTAACACCAACACCCAATTTCGCAGGGCTCCTTCAAGCCCGGCAGCCGGGCGGGGCTTAAAGGCCACACACACAAAAACTCAGTTACGCACAAATTTAGTGCGAGACTTATTTCACAAATTTGTCAGTGAGTGATGCATTTAAATACTACTAGAAAATAAAAAACTCAAGAAAATAAGTAATTGCATAAATAATTAGTATATATATATATATATATATATATATATATATATATATATATATATATATATATATATATATATGAACATAGATATAGATATAGTTCACTCTGAAAGGCTTTGAAAAAAATCATGGTATGGCGCCTATTTTTTTTAAGCCAAAAATCAGACATTTTGAGAACAAAACTCTGATTTTTACTGTAAATTGTGTTTTTTTATTATTAGATGTTATGTTGATATATGTTCAAATTGGCCCGTTTTGCTCATGAGGTGTTTTACATTATGCTACCTTAGTAGAACAAAACGGGTTAGGAATCATCATTGTTACAGTACACAAAATGGAGGCCCCTAAACAGAATCTTGCCTGGAGCCCCCACAAAGCTGGAAACGGCCCTGGCAGTGGTTTATGCTCAAAATAGTTTTAGTTCATTGTCTTTCATACTGTCTGGAGTTGGTCTGAAAGAATTATTCAATACTGACCGTAGACAGATGGACAGGCGCTCTGCTGCTGAAATGGAGCGCCTGTAGTTTGTGTCCTGGTGAGTGATGCGTGCACCGATACGGGACAGCAGATCATCAAACTGCTGCGTGGTGAGACCAAATGACCGCTGGAAGAGGCTTCCATCTAGGCGCAGCTCCTGGAGAAGGCGGTGGAACTCATCGAAGCGCCGCTGGTTTATCTTATGAACCCAGACACGACGGTGAGCCTGACGACGTCTGCGTTTATTGTTCAAATAGAGATACACCAAGGCCACTCTCCGGGAATGATAACAATCCATATCCGCCAGTGCAGGGACACTAGCTGATCTGTTTGGCATTCAAAGGATGAGATTTTCACACCGCGTCAACATTTAGCACTTAGCTTCTTCCAACAGTAGCGGCAGAGACGAGCATGTAAACAGTGAAAAAGACCACTTTCCCTGCTTGCCCGATGTGAACAACATATCCCGACGCTCCGCACGCGGGAAAACCAGGTGTTAACGGAGCACGAGTTGTCTACCACCGGTTGTCGCTGTATTTTCGGTATGCGGAAGCAAAACGGTTGCACTGCTCTCCCGCAGTGGTCACTGTCAGTACCCAAGTCCCAATGCGACTGGGTTTGTTTCAGATTTTCACCAACGTCCGTGTCGCTGCATTTTCGGTATGCGGAAGCAAAACGGTTGCACCGCTCTCCCGCAATGGTCACAGGAGCTGTTCCCGGAAGTACCGGAAGTGCACCGGCTCTTCCGGTGACGTCATCAGACACATCGTCAGATCAAAGAAAAACGTCATTTTCACCTTTTATGACAACATTTTATCAGACAGAATGATGATTAGTGTG
>NW_023416953.1:0-9681 GCF_002922805.2 Oryzias melastigma | reverse complement strand
GCATTTTAAATTCAAAACTTCAATCAACGTTCAATAAAATAAAATAAAAAACATCAAAATAAAATTTCCATTACACTTTCGTGTCCATTTTTTGTCAGGACCAAATCTTTTCCTCCTCTGCTGAACTGCAGTAATGAATGATTTATCGTTTCCAAAGAACTTTTGTTTTTTAAAACATTAAAGACTGAGAAAAGCAGGATACACTGTGGATAGTTTGACAGTCTGTTACTGCCGCCTCGTTCTCTGGCTGCAGCTCCAGCAGAGCTCACCATGAATATGCCGGCAGACAGACCGCTATGCTGGGGCTGGATCACTCTTAAGCCTCCAGAACATTTAAAACGTCCCCCGGTGAGCTTGGTGTCCAGAACGTCGGGGGTCCGCAGCTCTCGGGACGCGAGCCGGTACCACCAGACGTGGTACTGGTCGCGAACCGGAGCCGGGTTAGGGTGCAGGAGCTCTCCAGGTCCTAGCGCCGGACCAGATTTAGCTAGCAGCTCGGTGGTTGGAGACCCGCCCGTGATCTAGTGAGAGCAGCCGGTGAGGGCGATGACGCCTGCGCGCGCGGTATGGAAAGGAAAGTATGAGAAAATCCGCGATTAATGCGTCAAAAAAATTGTCGGCGTCATGCACATGTCAAATTAACTCGTTTTTAACGCGCTAAATCTGACAGCCTTAATTATTATATTATATTAAAAAACAGTGTAACTTTTGTCGCAACTTTTCATAAAAGCTGCCACAACATCAGGTGTTTTAAGCCCGCAATAATCACAAAATTCTGCCGTAAAATCCTGGAGGGTCTGATTGACACCTCACCCCCCCCCCACCACCACCCCCTGCACACACACACACACACACACACAAAGGGTTGGGCGGTGTAGGTAGAAGATGTGCTCGGCCTGTCAGATCGGCTCGGGGGCCTGCGACTAGTGATGACGTCACACAACTGTAACAAACGAGTTGGCTAATTTGCTATTTTTAACGGAGCAGAACGTGAGCTGCATATTCTAGCGGGACTTCATCCGGTCCGTGTGACCAGTTCAACATTGGCAGGATGTATTTAGAAAATAATACGTGCAAATAATTATTTTCTTTTTTTATGTGTGACCAACAACAAGCTAGCATGCTACTCGCTAGCACCCACTTTACCTCAAACTTCATGCTTCCCAGCCTGATTTCTCTATTAAAATAACGATCATTATCCTGTGATGATTCCTCTCGATCGGATTATTTCGTTGTCAAGGTTTTTGCGTCTTATTGCAAATATTCCTTCTCCTTTTGTGATTCCTAACCTATATGTTCGGACCTCCTCGGTTTTTTACTCGGGAAGAATCCGTGCATTGTTATGGCGGAAGTGGCTGTGTAGTTCCCCGTGTCACGTGACAGTGGTCTAATGGTCCAGACCAATCACAATCTTACACGTCATCTATGCGCCAGCCCCGAGCCGATCTGACAGGCCGAGCACATCTGCTACCTACAGCGGTTTTTCACAGCTTCCGGCAGTTTTCTGATGACTCTTGGGCTGAAAAACTGTGAGACTACCTGGCAACACTGCTCACAGGTCATTCAAGCTCAGAAACAACCAGCAAAGCACAATGAGGGGGCAACAGCACCCAAGAGAGAGAGAGAGAGATAGAGAGAGAAAAAAAGGCTGGCGCGTTTAGAATTTAAAAACGATAACTATGTCCAGTTGGAGAAAAGCAGCCCCACTCTGATTTACCCATAGGCTACATAGAATCTAAATTAACAATATATATCCCCCAGTATGGCGCTGATAACAAGATATGAACAGTCTCAGTGTTGCAAAAATAATCATTCGCCCGGTTTAAGTCAACACCTCCTTCAAACAGGACCGGAAAGTTCAGGATGCTCACCAATTTACTTTTTCGCTTCTTCCACTGTGTTGACCCACTTTCTAGCTCCACCGGGTAGTGTTATCCAAAGACGAATAAACACTACAAACTGTCAGTGAGGTTTAAAATGTGCTCATCTGTAAAATAAAATAAAATAAAAAAATTATGATAAATTGAGGTTTGTCATTTGTCATAACGATCAAAGAATCACCTGTATTGTTTGTGAAGCGACAGAGCCACACAGCTGCCAGCAGACCGACCACACTGAAGTTTCCCTGTAAGTGCCACAGGGAAATTATTCACCTTTAATATCTTTTAGTTTGTCATTTAAGCTCTCATAAACACGAATAAATCTAAGTTATTGTGCTTTTCTTCTCTTTCATGAAGTGAGCTTTACATTGTTAAAATTCAAGCTTATTTATTGTTTTGCATGTGGCGCAAGGTGTTTCCTTCCTGAGCACACGTCGATTTTTTTGCATCCTAAAATAACATTGTTGTGAGCAAAAAATTACCCATTATTTATTGTATTTTTTTGGATCTTAAGTAAAAAAAAAAAATTCTGTCAAGTCTTTCATGAAGTGGGCTTTACATTGTTAAAATTCAAGCTTATTTATTGTTCTGCATGTTTTTTTCTTTTTTGCCATATTTGTGTTTGAATAATCTGCTTTCAACTATGTAAAAACATGTTAGAAAAACTGAATTAATTCTCCGGATTCTAAGGCCAATTGTTGGGCGAAGGTGGGGTACACCCTGGACAGGTGGCCACAGTAAAGCCACAAATCAACCTTTAAAATTCATGCTTTTCATTCGTTCTGTTACTAAACACACATACTATTTTCTTGTAGAAAAAGGAGTCGGAATCCAACTTGACATTTCTACACTGAAAAAAGGGGAAAAGTGGAGTTGTTCAATTTACAAGTAATAAACATGTGTCTAAAACATGATCTNCACATATTTCCCACTATTTTCTTGTAGAAAAAGGAGTCAGAATCAAACATGACATTTTTATTTTAAGTGGGTTTTTCTTTGTACAGCTGTCAATAAAACTAAAACTTTTTAAGGCTCAGATATTCGCCATCGATGTGTAATTGAGAATTCTTTAAGCCCTGAACTGAAAAGTTTAAATGAATAAAAAATAGCACAAAAAAACAATGAAAGCAAAAACACAAACACAAAAAATATACAGCAGAACCCATGCTGTCTTCCAGGCGGCGTTCCTTATAGTGTGAACAAATCTAAGGAGAGGAGTAAAGAAACAGAAAAAAAAAGTTGATCAGTCATCTGTACTGATTTAATCCTTTAACACCAGTGACACTAAAACATAAAATCTTTAACATACTGTAACTTTTCGAACGTTAACATGATAATTCCAGCAGATTCTGAAGGAGAAAAGCGGCTCAACAAGCCGCTTTTCTCCTTCAGAATCTGCTGGAATTATCATGATTGTTAATAATTAAAAAATTACTGTAAATCAAACAACACAAACACTGGAGCTCAGGTGTTAAAGGATTAACAGCAAAGTATTGCGTTTGTTCACCATATAAAACATACCTTTGTCCGTTTGTCTGAGCTGCTGGCACTTCTTGTTCCAATATTTCCCCAACTTCAGGATCCTGCAACCAAAAAAACATCACATGACTGGAATATAAGGGTGTGTATTTTTCCTCTCACGGTTTGATTATGCATCTCAATACGTCCCATGAATCGAGACTTAAAAGATTCAACTGGCTTTGGTGATACGATACACTCCAATTATTTCATCTAAGATACAATCTAGATATTCATTTGGATATTTAAAACTATAAATGGAAATACCTTTTAACAGAGAAACGTATTATTTTTCTTACTGGAACTTTTTATTTTAAGCAACAAAATCAAAAAGTTTGAAGTCTAATAGTCTTAACCATTTTTTTTAATCATTGGTGAACAGCAATCAGTTTATTTGCTGCTGTTTATTTACATGATTTGACAAAAAAATCTGAGGGTGAAAAAATTTAATTTTTGACAAGAAATGTAAAAACTGATAAGTTTCAGGTTTTTAAGGCTCAGATATGAAAATTAAAGACATTTTTTTAGTTAACTGCATGTTTAAGGAGAGGTCATACTGGAGTGAGTTCAGGTGGTGATGCCAGCAGGATCTCTTCTGCAGTGGAGACTTGAGGAGCGGGCTGTCCTTGATCTGCTCTTATGGGCTCAAGTGCACTGGCCCTGAAAACAAGCAGGTCCAGATTGTAAAAAGCTGACATGTGTTCTATAGAAATCATCTGTAGTGAGAGGACGAGTGTGTGTGAGTTTGGGTTACATTGACGCCTGCTCACGTCTGTCTTCCAGCTTCGTCAGCCTGAGATCCTGGAGAACAGAAAAAGTTGAAGAAATTAAATAATAATAATAATATATATATATATATTCTGTAAAATGCTGGTAGAGTTCAATTTAGTCACTTCAACTCAGTCATCGTTTAAAAACAACCTTTATTGTTTCTTTTGTAGAATGTAGGATGGGCAATATGGCCAAAACATCTAATCTCTGATTTTTTTTACTCAAAATTAAATTTTAATTGATTTTTTTTACCCATCTTTTACTTTCTTTAACAAAAGTTACAAACGGCAGAATATTTTTTAACAGAAAAATACTTTATTTTCCCATCTACCATGGAAATTTGCTTGAAGCGCGACTAAACACAAGCTGTAAAAATGTTTGTTGAACAATACAGCAGGTGTTTTGTGAGCTATTGCTAGCTTAAGCATCCAATGAAGAACAACAATACAATCATTCGGCAGAGAAATTTTGATAGCAACAGAGCTCAAACGGATTTTGCTGTGTGTGGTTTGATGCTCCAAGTTTGAAGTCACAACCTCAGTGACCAAAATCTAGTTTTTGACTCAGAAGATAAAAAAATTCTAAACACTGAACACTGAACTCTAAACTGGTCTGTGGTTACCTTTGTGATATCCGAATACTCCTCTGTGGTTTTACTCAGATGATTTAACTGGAGATCTTTCTGTCTCAGAAAAGAAAAATAGATTTCACCAAAAGTCCTGGTGGACCTCACAGACCCAGCAATCACAAGTGCTGGGACAATCCCGACTCCTTTCTCTCTGCTGAGCCCAGATGTTCCCCCTCTTACCTGATGAATGACCTCGTCCTTTTGCTGTAGGGCTAACTGAAGCTCCTCCATTCCACACTGTAGAAACATATAACATCACCTATTGCTGGCCGTTGGTCACAGCAATTCAAAAGCATATAAAGTTTAATGATCTACAAAAGCAAACTGAGTCTACCGGGTCCTGATGTGAGTTTAAATCAGATTTTCCACAAGTAACTAAAAGTAAATACTTTCCTCTATAGAAGTACTCACCAACTTTTCTGTGCTTTTTGTGACAAAATACCATTTAACAAAAAAACGTCCATAAAAATATCACTTTTCTGTGAGGTGTTAAAATCCCTGCGTTATCTAATCCACAACATCTGGATCTGTTGTGCTGCCCAAAAGAAGCTTTAAGGGAGCTGGACACCTACTGGAGTAAAAACTGTAACTCATTGCTTGTTTATTAAAAAAAAAACACAAGACAATCAACTGGCAAATAAAAAGTGTTGCATAAGACATAAAGAATGCTTAAAGATAAAAAAAAAAAATAACTTAAGTAGTTAAAGTCTCACTCCGGTCTGCTTTTAATCTATTGTTAAATATTCACAGTGAACTTTTAGTTATGATTATTATTTTCTTGGACAAAGCTTCTGCAAAGCTTCTGTAGTTCCATAGAAATTAGCCTCCAAGATGAAAGTGGAACTGTTGCCGGGGAGTAAGCCTGCTCCCACTTTCCCTCCATGTTACTGAGAGCTCTCTGTTTACACTCTCCCGCTAGCTTCCAGCCTCGCCCAGTCTTAACCTAACTTTACTAGTGTAACAAAAATGCCAACCAACATCAGTTATCCAGCCGTGCAGGAAAATAGAGACGTACATGGAAGTATTTGTCTAGAAGTGGATGCATCAGAACAGAGGAAGGAGCTTGTGGCCTGCTGATTGTAGTAGGAATCATTTTCCAACAGCATTTTTTCATCTGCTCCAGATTCACAACAATTTGAATAAATAAATATTCGGAGATTCAATTTTATCCTTAAGTTTTCAAACATCTGAACAATGCCTCAAGAGAATTTTTAAAAGACCGAAAACACAACTATTATCTTTGTGTGTCTTTAACCTGCAACAGTTAAACTGACATGTATGAGTGCATAGAATTAAACGAAGCCCTCACATAACATTGATGATGTTACCTGCAGGTTTGCTTCCATTGTGCTTAAAGGCATCATGTCTTCTCCTGCTATTATGTTGATCTGTTTAAAATGAAAACACACATTTGAATTGAAGTACAACCATTTCCAAATATTCCAAAAGTATCTGCAAAGTGTGAGTAAAGTTTACTCCATCCCAGCCAAACCTGCCATTCCAGCTCCAATCGTGATTTTACAAAACATGTGAAGTTACGCTCTGTCACAAACAGGCAGACAGCTGGTTCCACGTGCAGCAGGTTTATTAATAGTCCACAGAATAAGCAGGGTCAGACAGGCAGAGGTCATACACGGGCAAGGGATCATCCGAGACGAGCGAGAAGAGGAGTCAGAGTCCAGGCGAGGGTCAGGGGCAGGCGGCAGGCAAACAGAATATCAGGGTCGGAGGCAGAAGATCAGGTCAGGAGTAAACGCTCAGAGTTGCAGGCAAGGTGGCACAAACAAAGCTTCGCGGGGAGTGGAGTGTGGAGCCAGACTATATGCTGAGGAGGTGATGAGGTGATGGAGAACAGCTGAGCTGATGAGTCCAGGTAATGGCAGGTGGTGAGCTCAGAACTCTGGTGAGCGCTCCCTCTGGTGACTGGAGACGGTCGCAGCAGGTTGCTCCATGACAGAGCCCCCCCCCCCTGCGAGCGGCTCCGGAAGCGAGGGGCCCTCCGACGCNGCTCCCTCTGGTGACTGGAGACGGTAGCAGCAGGTTGCTCCATGACACAGAGTACCTCCACTACAAACATTGTAAATTTTTTATTTATATATGTATTTTTAGAAATAGAAATAACAAAAATGATATTTTTTGAATTTTAGCATTAGTTAAGTTAATGTGGCTGGGACTAAATATTCATCCACTTTGCAATTTGTACAACTTACATCTTGTCATGGTACCTCTGTCAGTCTCCTCCCCCTCCCCTCTCCACTTGGCTGCTGATTCCTCCCAGCTGCGACCACTCACCTCATCATCTTCGTCTGCCTCATAAGGAGCTCCAGGACCATCATTCCTCGCCAGTCCGTTGCCCCTGATGGTGCATATTTGGTCACCTCGTCAAAGTCTTGTTTTTGCCACGTCACGCCTGACCTTTATCTAATGCTTTCTCTGCTCACCCTCAGGAACTCATTTTCACGAGCGGTCGCCCGAATCAGCCTTAGCCCGGATTCCCTGCGGTCACACCACGAGCCTCTGCCTCCTCGTACCTCCATTCCTGACGGCCACCCACTCCTGTGGAGAAACTCACCAGTGACGTCACCCGCCTCTGCCTCATGCCAGGAACCTACCTCAAGCTCTGCTCAAGCTCTACCTCCTCACCTCACCATTAAAACTTTTACCTGCCATGCTCGCCTCCCGCTGTGTTTCTTCCGGGTTCCAGCGTCTGGGTCTTTAGGTGTTCTGTAGCCATGACACATCTTGTATATAACTTATTCATACATTGGGCTACTATCAACAAAAAAATTGTTTTCTTCAAACGAATTGTAGAAATCTACTCATGAAATATCAGAAATTGTTTTACAGGGACATAAATTAGCTATTTTTGGCTTCAAATACAAAACACAATTTACACACATAAAACACATTTTAGCAAATGACAAGACTGTTTTAGTTATACTTAGAATTTGAATTTCGAATATTTTCACAGAAGTTTTTAAGATTTTTCACTTCATTTATTTGAAATTTTTTTTTGTTTTCGGTGGTGGTGGTGGTGGTGGTGGGGAAGATGTCAATAGTTTAAAGTTAATTAGTTTGTGTAATTAGTTTGAAGTTGTTTTAATTTTAATTTGTGTATGTTTACATTTTATTTTTTTTAAATTTAGCATTTTTTATACTTGTTCCCAAAATGTGTTACATAGTTACAAATCAAGAATTACAAATAGAAAGTACAGCACAAGTAAAGAATTGCACACACACACAAATACTAATTTATGCACTAATCAAGAATCGTACTCACAAATCTGAGGGTTTGTTTTCTCTAAATATGGATTGTATGTGAAATACTCTGTCAAATTTGCGACTAAATTTTATTTTATTTAATTTTTACTTGTTTACCTCATAAAAAACACAGATGCAAAACAACTATTCTCATTGTTATTTTTATTCTTGATGTTTTTTAGATTTCGCTTTTCTGCATTTGGGAAAGTAAGTAAAATTGAATTCATTTACAGTCATTACATAAATTATAAATAATGAAATGGCTAAATATATTGTGATTTTTAAATGTCTTTGTCATCAGTCCAGGAAAATCATTGTTACAAAAGATGACATCTTTTCAAGTATTTCCCAGCTGCCTCCAAAAATTATGAAATGCCTTGAAAAGGAAAGTGTGCAGCTAGAAAGTAGCAACTGGAGAATTGTCTGTGAAGACTTGGGTTTTCCAAATACCAAAACAAATCGTACAAGACGAAAAAATGTGTACATTCATCATACACAGGTATTATGACACTGCCTTTTTTGTCATTGCATTTGACTTATGATATATAATGTTATGAACATTATCATTACCTTAAAAAATACTAATCCCCTTTTAATGTTTATGATGAGGATTTGCTTCTACTGTAATTTCTTATCTTCTTTAAAATGTATATGTATTTGACGTAAATTAGTACTATTTACTTTTTTTGTTTTTCAGTCCCATGTTGTACGGGAGTTGGTGCCATCCAGTCCCGTATCAGAAAAAGATGACCAAACAATGGTTTTGCATACCCCAGACTCAGCACTCGCCTCTTAGTGCTCAACCAAATCACCTATCCGAGATAAATCTGATGAGGTGACTGTTTTTTTGTCAGAAATATCATCAATGTTTGTTAGTTGATGAATACGTTTCATCTAAAATTACATATTACATTTTGTCTACACATTTTTCTTTGTAATCTGCAGGACATAAAGACAACCAAGGAGTCCAGCTCTTCAGCTGAAAGTGCATCAAAGAAAACATACTTCATCCATAAATTGAAAAAACAAAATGGATTTTTTTTCATTCCACAAAATGCTTAAATAAAACTTAGGCAAAAACAGAAGAAGCGGCAATTTAAAACTCTGCATTGGACGAACATCATTGCTAAAGGAATTAAACAGATCAATCCTTTTTGCAGCTTTGCCTTCAAGAGACACAGTGTGAAGTCCCCTGGATCTCAGAAAAAATCTCTTCTGTTTGTCTGCTCTGCAAAATGCACTTTTGATGACTGTCCTATTACGGTCAAGGTCATTATGGAAAATGAGAACACAGATGTATTTTTTTCTGGGGGAGACGGTCAGACACTGTAAAGACCAACTAACAAGAAGGCCAATTAGAGCAGATGCAAGAGAAATCCTTTCTGAGAGACTTCATTGCAAACCTCCACTGAGTCTTTTTTTGGAAAATCTGAGTATTTTGGACGATACAGTTCTGAAGTCCGGTTGCCGTGATGAGGTGCCTTCACCAGGTGTCTTAAAAACATTATCCTGGATTAAAGAAAAAAATCCAGGATAAAAATCCGATTTCATGCTGATGTGCACGTGAGAGGCTGTAGGTGCACGTGATCATGCTGTAGCATCGCGAGACTGACAGGTGTGTGG
>NW_023416952.1:87791-101254 GCF_002922805.2 Oryzias melastigma | reverse complement strand
ACGTCCCTTGAGATGGTCAAGTATCAAGGGGATAACAAGACACTTATGCATTTCTCAGGTTGTATCAGCTGTGTGCCTGCTAATGGTACCAATGTCCTCACACACAGTGAAAAAATAATTTCAGTCGTCTCATGCTTCTTCTGGGTCCATAACCTGTTGGCGGGTTCTAAATGTAACAACGCTGTGGCGCGGAACTTGGACTACTGAGTCAAAAAGCATTGCAAACCAATCCCGTTCTTTCTGATTCCACTCTTAGCCACAGTCACAGCTGAGAGTGATTGCCATATTTTTATTAAGACACACCCACATTAATAAACTCATCATCACCAAACAAACATTAAATAAGAACTTATTTCAAAATAAAAGACACAAATAAAATTTAGAAACTAACTGGTATTTGGGATCACATTCTAAAAGGTGATCACCCTGATACACATTCATGCATGCGTAAAAGATGTTCAGACTCAATTTAAAACCTGTTTGCAGCTTTTTAAGCTACTGAGAAATGACCAGCAGGAGTAAGTGTTCAGAGCCAAAAACAAAACAAATGTTAGGTAACTTGTTGGTATTGAGCATTTACTTTAACACATTGCATTTCCTTTCATCATAGCACAGATATATTTGCAAATACGCTTAATTTTGCTCAAATGCTGCAGAAATATACTAGAGTGCAAATAATACTCCTGATTCAAATACTTCTCGTAAAACTTAAAGAATAAAGAAAAGACAATTCAGGCAAGAGCTCCCTCTGGTGGTCGGAGGTGGAGATGGCTGATCCCTGACAGAGCCCTCCCCTCTGTCAGGGCATTCACGAAGGCTTGGAATACAAAGGGAGTGCTGCACAGTCTGAATGGCATAACCAAGTACTCGTAATGGCCCGTGATGGTTGAAAACGTAATCTTCCATTCGTCTCCCTCCCTGATGCGAATCAGGCTATACGCACTGCGCAGGTCTAATTTGGTAAAAAAAGCGAACCTGGCGCAGTTGTTCCTGAGCTAGAGGAACAAACGGCGAGGGATAGCGGTATTTAACCGTGCATTAATTGAGGCTGTGGTAGTCGATACAGGGGCGGAGTCCACTGTCTTTCTTTTTAACAAAGAAAAATCCAGCTGAGGCTGGTGTGATGGAAGGGCGAATAAAGCCTTTCTGTAGCTCCTCCTGAATATATGCCTGCATCGCTTCAGTCTCAGGTTGTGGAAGAGGAGACACCCTTCCTCTGGTTGGGGTGACCCCAGACAGCAACTCAATGGCACAGTCATAGGCACGGTGAGGAGGTAGGCCTGTGGCGTGTTAAATGTTGAAAGCCTCCTCCTGGTCCCAATACTGAGGCGGAAGGACGCCAGGTTCAGGGGTGGTGTCATCTGAACCAACCTTGGTGGTGAGGTGACATAAACTGAGGTCCTTCGGGGAGCTGGACCTTNGGCTGTTAAAAACAAAGGCATGGTGTTCAAAGCTGGGGTACTGATCCAATTATATTTGCCTTACTGCAAAGGAGTTGGACATTATGGATGCAGTACCACCACCCCTTTTGCCCTCCCTGGTTGAAAAAAACAAAACTAAAATCAGGTGGAGAGGCCTCTGTGAGAACAGTGGGTGCTTCCATGCTCAGCCATGTTTCAGTTAAAAAGAGAGCATCAATGTTATAATCCAAGATAAAATCATTTACAATAAAAGTCTTATTAGAGAGAGACCAAACGTTAAAAAGGGCCATGTTAAAAGATGGTGGTGGATTATTGGTTATGATGAGTTCTTCCTCAGGCTTTGTTGCCTCCTTTAGTGGGCGAAGGTTGTGAATGTTTGGTTTCCTCCCAACACGTCTCCTCACAGAAGACCTGACTGTGATGATGGTCTTTATGGGTTTTATTTCGGGACCCCTCCCCTCCCTCTCCCACGGCCAGGGCCGTTTCAGCAGGTTGCTGAGTTTGAGCACCTGGCTCCAGTCTGCATGTGGCCAGAGCGGATTTATTTTTATTGACAATTTTAACCTGTTCTGGAACAGACCATCTTTTTACAGAACTGATGGAATCCACCCCAGTCCACTGGGCAGCAATATTTTAACAGTGAACATCAGACACTGTGTCCAGACATCACCTGCCCCTGTCATGTCCCCACCAGTCCAGAACACATCTTCATCTGTGCAGACACCTCTGTGTGGAAATAATTGACTGGATTTGGCACCTTTCGCCCATATTTCCCCCCAAAATGCATCAACTTCCTTTCCAAGGCCTGTTGCCTGCCCAGCTAATTTTAAAAAATTAAAAAGGTCATAAAAGGCCTTCTTGGTCGTTTCAGACTTACGATAAGAAGTGCCATTAAAACCGATATGTAAAATCAGTCTCCTGACTGAGGAAGGGAAGGAGCACAGCAGGTTTGGAAGTTTCTCCAGGATGTCAAGCGCTGTGGCTCCGGGGAAACAGTGAGTCACCGCATTAAAAAAGCGTCTTCACATTTATATCTTTAATTAATGATTGTGATTTTTATGTTAAAAACATTTAAGTTATTTTGGTCTATCAAGTTCACGGGTCTGATTAGCTTGTCATGGACTTGTACACATTGACTCTTGTCGATTTTATTTTTTAGAACAAATACCACCTTAAGTATTTGTTGGAAATTGCTGTTTAAAAACATGACAAATCATAAAGATCGATGATGCAAATATCAGTTCACCTCTGTGTGGATAAATGATGAGACGTTCATAAAAGAGCAAAAGCAGATGGTCAATTTCACATATGACAGGCGGTAAGCTTTGGAGCAGGGGTGGCCAACCCTGGTCCTCAAGAGCCTCAACCCTGCCTGTTTTCTAGCTCTCCCTGACCAGCTTGCTGCTGATTAGCTGACTCAAGTAATTCCACATCCTGATTAGCTGAACACACCTGATTTAGGTTGTCAGCATCAAGCAGTCCAGGGAGGGCTGGAAAACAGGCAGGGTTGAGGCTCTTGAGGACCAGGGTTGGCCACCCCTGCTTTGGAGGATCTTCAGAGAGCATCAACTATTGATGTGTTCAACAAAGAAGCAAAAAATAAATAAAAAAAAGACTAAATTAGTCACGCCCCTTTTTCCCATTTATGGAACATCTGAATTGGGTGGAGTTAACTCCTGCCAATATAGTGGCATGATAGGCTTCGAGAGTAGACATCTATGTGCGACATGAGATGATCCGTCTATATATTTCTATGGTTCTTTATATTCACGTCTTTAACATTTACAGCAACAATCAAAGTCAGACTTGGTGATGTTTTCAGACAGTTCTTTGAGGTGTTTTGGGACATTAAGGTTGAACAAAGATCTGATTCTGATCCAGATTTAAACTCAGTTTGTGGTTTCAGAACACTTCAACTCACTCTTTCTATGTCAACAAACTCTTTGTTTTTGTGTGTTTTATCTGCTGATTCTTCACACATTTTCAAATTCACTGTTTTAATTGTTTGTTCACATAATTCACATTGAAGGAGAAAAGCAGAAGTCTCTGGTTCCTGAGGTTCTGGGGTTCTGGTGGTGTCAGTTGCTTTAACACTCAGACACAGAACATTTTCAGACACACACTCATTTCCACACACAACCTGGAAGGAGATTTGAACAACCAAACAGTCGATGTGTGACATGGTGAGAGTTCAGCTGCAGTCTTTGTTGATACTTTACCTGTGATTTTACTCACATTCTTGTTATTTTACTCTCTTCTATTTTTCACCTACAAAGTTCAGACGTGTCCCAAGTTAATTAATAACACACTGATACCATTTCCTGTAAAGAATAAAGGAATAAATGATTTTTATGGTGTCTTATCACAGGAGGAGGCTAAAACAAACACAAACATAGAGGGGGCGGAGCTCTGTTCAGGTGTTCCTGAATCAGGAAATAAGGAAGCAGATCTGGAGTGTAGCAGTCTGGACTTTCATCCCTTGATAATAAATAAAACCAAGTCTTTTTCCTGAAATCGTCCTCAAATCTAAAAGAGACAGAGCTTGAAGAACCGTCTCTGCTGGTCTTCCAGGATTCAGAGAACTGTAGTTACATGAGGAACTTTAGTTTTTCTCCAAGATGGAGCAGGAGGAGACCTCGTCTCCAACTTCCTTCTTCTTCATGGTGAGTCTTTGTGTTTTCTGTCGTCTTCTCCTTCATGATGAAGGCAGTGATGTTTCTATGTGATCTCATCTGTGAGGAAGAAGATGAGCAGAGGAAGAACTCAGACTGAACTTGTTCTTCTGCTCAAAAATAAGTTAAAGGTCATTGGAGGTCACCTGAAAGAGAAATGAGATTAAGTTAGTAGTAGGTGTTGGTATTTGTGTTTTTGTGCGTGTGTCAAAAGAAATGTCAAAAAGCAGAGTAGGGGTGGTGTTAAATACATTAAGTGTGAATAACAGTCGAATTTATTCCAGCATACAGGTACAGGACGGATACAGAGCTGCACTGAAGGACAGACTTTGAGGCCTGCTGGATCTTTGCTCTTGATAGAGGGTGGTGTCTCTCAGACAGAAGCTCATTGGCTGATTCTTTGTGACATCAATCATGTGCCTCTCACAGGAAGTGAAAACTCTACTCCAACTTTCATCTTCAGCTCTGATTCAAATGAAATTCAAACGTTAGAAAACATCAGTTGCAGTAGGCAAGGCAAGGCAAGTTTATTTGTATAGCACATTTTATGTACAGAGACAATTCAAAGTGCTTTACATAAAACATTAAATGAAACAATCAAAAGAAATAGTAAAAATGTCATTCATCATCATTCAAATTTTTAAAATAAAATTAAAAGAAAGTAAAAAGATTTTAATTTAAAACAAGCATAGATAAACAGTGCGGACGTAAACTTTTGAATACATATTAATCAAATGCAACTGAGAACAGGTGAGTCTTTAACCTGGATTTAAATACACTGAGTGTTTCAGCAGATCTAAGGTTTTCTGGAAGTCTATTCCAGATCTGTGGAGCATAGAAGCTGAATGCAGCTTCTCCATGTTTAGTTCTGACTCTAGGAACTGATAAAAGACCGGATCCTGATGACCGGAGAGGTCTGGCTGGTACATACTGGGTCAGGAGGTCAGTCATGTATTTTGGTGCTAAACCATTCAAAGCTTTATAAACCAGTAACAGAACTTTAAAGTCTATCCTCTGACAGACAGGTAACCAGTGTAAAGACCTCAGAACTGGACTGATGTGGTCTACTTTCTTGGTCCTTGTGAGAACCCGAGCAGCAGAGTTCTGAATAAGCTGCAGTTTCCTGATGGATTTTTTTGGTAGTCCTGTAAAAACACTGTTACAGTAATCAAGTCGACTAAAGATGAAAGCATGCACTAGTTTCTCCAGGTCCTGCTTAGACATCAGATCTTTAATCCTTGAGATATTTTTGAGATGATAATAGGCTGATTTAGTGACTGCCTTAATGTGTTTATCAAAATGTAGGTCTGTGTCTATCACTACACCCAAGTTTCTGGCCTGGTTGGTAGTTTTTAGTTGAATAGATTGAAGCTCTGTAGTGACGTCTAACCTTTTTTCTTTAGCCCCAAAGACAATAACCTCAGTTTTGTTTTTGTTTAATTGAAGTAAGTTGTGACACATCCAGTCATTAATGTCCTCAATGCATTTACCAAGAGCCTGTACAGGGCCTCGGTCTCCTGGTGTCAGTCTAATATATATCTGTGTGTCATCTGCATAGCTATGGTAACTAATGTTGTTGTTCTTTATAACCTGGGCCAGTGGGAGCATGTAGATGTTAAATAGAAGTGGTCCCAGGATGGAGCCTTGGGGCACTCCACATGTAATTTCTATTGGCTCAGAAGTGAAGTTACCAATTGACACAAAATATTTCCTGTTTTCTAAGTACGTTTTGAACCAGTTTAGTACTGGCCCAGTGAGACCCACCCAGTTTTCCAGTCGTCTGAGTAGTATTGCGTGGTCGACTGTATCAAACGCAGCACTGAGATCCAGTAAAACTAGCACTGACATATTTCCACTGTCTGTATTCAAACGTATGTCATTAGTCACTTTGGTCAGAGCCGTTTCAGTGCTGTGGTTCTGTCTGAAGCCGGACTGGAAGACATCATAGCAGTTGTTATTTATTAGGAATTCATTTAACTGATGGAAAACAGCTTTTTCAATGATCTTACTTAAAAATGGCAGGTTTGATATAGGTCTGTAGTTGTTCATTTGAGTTTTGTCTAGACTGTCCTTTTTTAGGAGAGGTTTGATTACAGCTGTTTTCAGTGGTTCTGGGAAAACACCAGATGTTAATGACAAGTTGACAATCTGGAGCAGGGCTGGTTCCAGGATCTTTGAAACTTTTTTGAAAAAGCTTGTGGGTAGAATATCCAGACAGCAGGAGGAGGAGTTCAGTTGACATAGAATGTCCTGCAGTTCTTTACTGTTTATGGGTTGAAACTGAGCCATTGGGTTTATACTGGTTTCTAGTGGATAGGGTTCATATCCTGAACTTGTAGTTGGTGAAACAATTGTTTGTCTAATGTTTTTGATTTTGTCCCTGAAGAATTTGGCAAAGTCATTACAGGCTTTGGTGGAGTAAAGTTCTGGTGCCACTGACACAGGGGGTTTTGTCAACCTGTCGACTATATTAAATAAGGCCCGAGCATTATGGGAGTTTTTGGTAATAATGTCAGAAAAATAGGACTTCCTTGCATTGCTCAGTTGTAAATTATATAAGTGAAGTTTCTCTTTATAGATGTCATAATCTACCTGTAGTTTAGATTTCCGCCACCTGCGTTCAGATTTCTGACATTCTCTTTTTCCGTTCTTTACCACAATGGAGTTTCTCCATGGAGATTTTTTCCTACCAGAGAACACCTTCACCTTACTAGGAGCAATACTATCCATGATATTTGACATGTTGGAATTAAAGTTATTAACAAGTTCATTGACTGAATCCCCTGAGAGGGGAGGAGTCAGAGAGAAAATCTGATTGAACATCTCACTAGTATTTTCAGTTATATACCGTTTTGTGATCTCCTCCCTCAAAACATTTGTGTGTACTGGAATTGTGCTCTCACAGAAAACACAGCAGTGATCAGACAGACCTAAATCACATACAGTAACCTTAGAGATGTTCAGACCTTTGGAAATCAATAAATCAAGAATATTCCCTCTGTTGTGTGTGGGCTCTGTTACATGTTGAGTCAACCCGAAATTGTCCAGAGTGTTTATCAGGTCCTTAGTCCCTTTGTTCTCAAGATTTCCATAATGGATGTTAAAATCTCCAGCCATGATTATACAGTCAAAATCAAGACAAATTATAGACAGCAGTTCACTAAACTCAAGGTTAAATTATCCAAGGGGGTGGTATATATTTATAAATATGGTTTTGAGTGAGGCCTTCAGCTGTAGGGCTACATATTCAAAACATGGAAAGTTTCCAAAAGATAACTTTTTACACTGAAAGGTTTCATTGAACAAAACTGCAACCCCCCGCCCTTTCTGCGTGTTCTTTCCTCACTGATAAAACCATAATTGGGAGGAGCCAACTCTGTGAGAACTGCACCCCTGCTATTCTCATCTAACCAGGTTTCAACTAAAAACATAAAATCAACTTTGTTCTCAGTGATTAAATCATTAATTAAAAATGTTTTTTCCTGCCAAAGACCTGACATTTAAAAGTGCTAACTTGAGAGGTCTAGGAGTAATAATACTTTCATTTACCTTCTGTTTCTGGAAATGGGCAGAGGAAATGTTTACCTTTTTTAAAATCCTTTGTTTGCGTTTTGGGAAGATTCCATTCCTCCTGTTAGTGACAAGTACAGAAACAGTGTGTGTTTCTATAGAACAGGGTCCCAGGTTTTTCTGGAGAACATCATGACTGTTGGTATTTCCACAGCCTGGACCCTCAAAACATTAAACATCTGTGTAACTGCCACATTTTCTTTTGAGTTTAATGTGTATTTTGAAGGTTTAAGGCTATTTTATAATGTATAGTTTTCCAAGCCACCGTTAGATGGTGCTGTGGTTAGCTAAGTCAGAAAGCAGAGAAGTAAATGAGTAAAAAAGGAAAAGAAGAGTTGAAAGAAGTAAGATCCGTTGAGAAGATCAACATCCATCAAGAAAAGAAGCCAAAGAAAAAGAAAAGAAAAGTTCTAATTCCTGTTTTGGCAGTGTACAGCCAACGAGGTATGTTTATTGTGAGTGTGAACGTTTATTATTGAGTTTGTATTTACTTTGTTAAGAATGAATTGTTTTGTTTGTATTTTTTTTTATAGTTTTCACGGTGTGTAAGGTGTGTAAGACATCAATAAAGTCACCTGTAAAAGGAAACTACTTGTGTCTAGACTCGCTGCACGGGAATTACAATCTGACTGCAGGGACAGGATATGAAGTTGTACAGGAGAGGGTGGGGCTTTATGTTATCCCTTCGAACGTTCTGGTGACAGAGTTATGGGGGACAAAAATGGATTGGCCAGAGGGGTAGATCGAAGCCCAATCCCGACTCGCTCCATCATCTGCTCAGTGAATTTCAGGGGGGCTGAAGAGGGTGAAGGGGGGGAGGGGGAACCGTCAGGAGTTTGTTTGTTTGGTGGTGTTTGGGAGGATCCATCGTCCTCGTTGTTTTTCCTATTCCGGTGCCTAGAGGCAGGTTTCCCGTTTTTGATGTTTTCCTCCAGTGGGGGCAGCTCTGTTCCTCGTGTGGATCCAGTCTGTGTCTGGCCTTGACACTGAGATAAATTTATCTCAGTCTTGGCATGACGCAGGGAGTAGAAGAGATTGGAGGAGAACAGTTTAACTCCTGATTTATTTAAACTGAATCCATTTTCTTTAAAAGATGTTTTATTTAAACTGAATCCATTTTCTTTAAAAAGATGTTTGCGTTCCCAGAAAATGTGAGAGTTTTTGATGAAATGAATTCCTGTTTCAGTGTCAACAGCCTGTTGAATGTCTCTTCTCCTCCTCGAACAGTTGGAATGGGACCGCTGATAAAGACAGCTGCATTCATGGAGCTCACAGTTCTTATCAGTCCAGTGAAGTCTTGCTTTAAAACTTCAGATTTTTGCTTGGACACATCATTTGACCCTGTGTGTAGTACAATGTTTTGTACTGTCGGATACTTTGCCACAGTTTGCAGTATTCTCTCCTTCATGTCACTGACCATGTCGTTTGGAAAACACAGGACTTTAGTGTTCCTGCTGCAGAACCACTGAACATCTTTCACAGTGGAATCACCCACAATCAGAGTCTCAGGCCGAGCCTTCAGCTTTCTTTCTGGCCGTTTACCTTCTGATGGGTTACAGGTCCTCCTCGTGCTGCTTTCCAGTGGATGGTCGTTAGGTAATCCGGGGTCATCTGACAGTGGAGCAAATCTGTTTTGCAGCGTCACCGCTCCGTTCATGTTTGGCTTCTTTCCTTCTTTCCTCCGGTTGTACGGGAGTAGATGAGGTCCTCTGTCTTGTAGGAAGAGAAGGCCAGTCAGCCTCAGAAGCTTCAGCTCTCTGCGGGGGGTCGGTCCTCCCATGTCCTCCAATTCTCCAGCTGTTGGACTTATTCTTTGGCTTTGCTCCAGGATGGTTCCAGGGATGATTATCTTTCGATTGTTTGTTATTGTCCACAGATGTTGTCTTTCTCTCCGTAGAATCTGTGCCATTTAGCTGCGTGTTAACTCTCTCTTCTCTGCTGAGATGAGGTAGTGGCAAAGTTGTGTTGTTTCCATAAAGTCCATTTACCTCCACGTTCACTTCTATGTGGCGAACCTTAGTTTCCAGCGCTGTGATCTTCTCCAGAAGGTCTTGGTAATCCTTTGTGGAAAGGGAAGGCATCGTGCTGCTAGTTAGCCTTGTGTTAGCTGCTGCTCCGTATATCAGGCTTCAGCTGCGTGAAGGCCAAATACACGTAGTGCTCAAGATAAAATGTTTTAAGAGGAATGCAGGAAAAAATCCTTTTGTTTAAAGTAAAAAAGAAAAATAAATCCGACCCGATGGTTTAAAAGTATTCAAAAGTTATTGCTGGTGTGATTAAAAAAAGAAAAGAGGAAAATAATCAGCGAAAATTAAAAGCAGAAGGGGGAGCAAAGCAATGTGCGTCCGCACTCTAGCAAAGCAGGAAGTAGTAAATGAACTCTTGGAGGCTGTAGAAGTTCTTCTGTGGTTTTATCTCTGCTGATGAAGGTTTTGACAAGCAGGTCATCAGTGCTAAACTGCTGCATGCTTCCAATCATCTCAGTGATGAGATCTCCTTCATTTCTGAACATCTGATTCATGATAGAACAAAGCTGTGAGCTCATCTCCAGACACGTGCACACATAGGGGCTTAAGGGTGCTGAGCACCTGCCCTTTCTGTCTCCTATTAAAAAGTGACCTGTTTTTAAATACATTTTACTATTTTCTTTTTAAGTTTTTATTTGTATTCATAATAATTAACTTTTGTTAGTGATATAAGAAAGAAAAATGTCGCTACAAAATCTAACAAAACTACAAAAACTGAAAACACTAAACTAAAATCCTCACAGCAACAGTCTGATAATGAGATTAAAGAATAATAATTTTAGCTTTCTCGGGATGAAAGTTGTTGCATCTGTGTTTAAAATATGACAATTTATAGTAAACCTGATTCATGTTGATTCTGCTGCTTCACAATACCAACATAAAGAGCCTCAAGTGTTTTAATGCTTTGGATGTTTTCACTGTCTATGAAAATAAATAGTTTACATAAAAAATGACACTTTGGTCACCTTCACTAACACAGGTCATAGAGCTGAGTATTTCCTAATATATGTATGTATATTAAAATTTTCATTAATTTATATATTATTTAAAGCATGAAAAAACAAACACTAAAAACATGTTTTTGTTGCTCTTCTCCATCAAGAACTACAATATCTGTTAGGTTTCCCTCATCTCTATATCATGCAATGTGGAAAACACATTCAATATGGCTGCCCATCTCTGACATCATCACTCAGCCCTGTCACTTTCTAAAAGTCAACAACTAAGCAGGTAACAGGATCAAAACATCCCAGATATATTTCAAAAGATTAAGTGTTACCTCAGATAAACACAAGAAAGTATCTGACTCCATCGGAGTGTTTATTGCTAAACTTTTGCAGTCTTTTTTCAGTGGTTGATAATGAAGGATTTTGTCATTTAATGAAAACAGTTGACCCACAATATAGTGTACCAGCACGTCCATACTTCACAGAAAAATCTATAAATACCTGCGCTTTATGATCAAGTGCGCAATTTGAAGACGACTTAGTAAGAACGCACAACTTTCCATGTCCAGCTGGACTTTCCGGGCAACTGACAGCTATCTCTCTGTAAATGTTCATTATATGACGGTCCTCACACTGGTACCAAGAGTGCAGTACTGCAGAACGTCAAGATTGAAGAGCACAGCTTAGATTGTTGGAGTTTATTATATTCATGTTTACAATTATTGAGGACTGGGGCGCTTTTACATTTGATTAAATTATTTACAAGTTGCAATCTTTCCGCAATAAGTGCCAAGAGCCGTGCACTTGAAAAAAATCTGATTTCTTTGATGTTTCATAACAACATAATCTGTGGAATAGTAGGATTTCAGTTTTGTGTTTGTTAGTTTTTTCAATACATATCGAACCGTGAGCAAGCTGTATCGTTGCATCCCTAGTAGAAACAGGAAGTTTGTTGTTTGTTTGTCAAAGTGACTGAATGAGTGAAATGTTGCTCCATCATGGAGTGTTTGCTGCTGCAGCTCCATGTCTCCATCTGGTGGAGGGAGAGCAGAAGTGCAGCAGCTGATGTTCAGCAGCTTCCTCTGTCCCACACTGTTGTCTGACTGCATTCACCTGAACCTGAGATGATGATGAGGGTTTCCTCTGCAGGTGAAGGCTGTAAGAAGGAGTGTGTGAGCTGATCCAGTGGATCCAGTGAATCCAGCAGCATGGATCAGTGTGAGGACACACAGGAAGGAGCCCCTCCCTCTAAAAGCCCTCTGTGTGGGGAAGATGAGAGCCAGAGCAAAGCTCAGAGGTGAGATGAACATCTCTAACTGTCCAGGACTCTTCTCCATGTCAGAGCTCAGCACTCACACCAGCAACCAACATTCTTCACAGGAACCGACCTGGAGCTGGATCTGGACCTAGACCTGTATCTGGATCCAGCTGTGTGTCCAACAGGAGTGACAGATCAAAGGGTCATGGTCCTAACTTCAAAGACATCAGTGCAGGAGTGGAACAGTAAGTGTTTGTCAAAGACATGTCATGAACTTAACTGAAATAAACGTATGCAGTGTCACAGTTGTTAGTACAATTTAACAAATCTATCTGTTTTTGATCTGAGTTATATTGTTTAAACCTGAAAAAAAATCTGATGAACCTCCATAACAAAACAAATGAGCTTTTAATAAAACAAATGTATTTCCATCAGGATCCAACAGAGATCTGGATCCAGCTATGTGTCCAACAGGAGTGACAGATCAAAGGGTCATGGTCCTAACTTCAAAGACATCAGTGCAGTAGTGGAACAGTAAGTGTTTGTCAGGGTTAAATAACTTTGGATAATAGTTCAGATGATCAATAGTTTTCAGATGATTGACTTGAGTTCTGGTTCAGTTTTTGATCTCTCTGATCAGACTCTCTTGGATCATCATGTATAATCACATCTTTTCAGTTGATCTTTTGAGAGTCTCTGAGATCAGAGATGTTGGAGAAACTTTAAACAGAAATGAATCTTTCTACATTTTCTGATTTGGACAAATGTTTACATCAGAAAAGAAACTGTTTCGTCAAATATGTTAATGATAGTTTTTTATAATGTTATGCTGACTGACAATCATCCACTACATCTCTGAGTCCTCTATTTAGGCAGTCCACAAAAACCAGAGCTAATGTTTAATGATCATTAAGTAATAAAGTGATTAGCCTCCATTGGTGTCATGTGCCCCTGAATAGACATAGGAAATAAAAGAAAAGAATAGAGAGTAGAATAGAAAATACTTAATTAATCCCTTTGGAAGTCCTCAGGGAAATTCAGGTACCATCGTCTGTACAGCACACAGATGGAGTAAAATAACCAAATTAAAGTAAAATAGAATAACAAAAGAAGTAAAATAGACTGAACATAAAGTAAAATAGGCTTAATTTAGCTAAATGTGCAAATAGTAAAAAATAATAAATAATGCAGAAAATCAACATTGCATGTACATATTGCACTGGTAAGATTATTGGTAAGAGTATTGCACATGTATTCCGGTTATTGCTTGTGTGATGTATCAGGAGGCTATGCCCCTCCCCTCTTGACCTTCCCTCTCCCCCTCCTGCCGAATGCAGAGTTGTACAACTTGATGGCTCGGGGGACAAAGGAGTCTCTGAGTCTGTTGGTCCTGCTCTTGGGGAGGAGCAGCCTGTTGCTGCTCAGGCTTCTCTGTTCCCTGATGACAGAGTGCAGAGGGTGGCTGGTATTGTCCATTATAACCAGCAGTTTGTTGAGTGTCCTCCTCTCTGCTACTGTCACCAGGGGGTCCAGCTTCATGCCGACCACAGAGCCCGCTCGCCTGATCA
>NW_023416952.1:79036-86762 GCF_002922805.2 Oryzias melastigma | reverse complement strand
GAAGGTGAGTCCTGTGGTGGGGGAGGGGGGACAGTGGGCTGGTCATAACGATTAAAAAACTTGTTCAGCCTGTTAGCTTCCTCCACTTTCCCCCCGCTGTTGTCGCTTTCGCTCTGAAGCCTGTGATGGTGTTGACACTGTCCCAGACCTCCCTCATACGGTTCTCACCCAGTTTCTTCTCCATCCTTTCCCTCTTTCAGGCAATGTTTCACCTCCCGCTGTGCTGATACCATAGCCTCTTTGTCCTTCTTCATGAAAGCCACCTTCTTCCTGTTGAGGGCCGCTTTCACCTCTTGTGTTACCCAAGGTTTGTTATTGGGGTAACAGCGTACAGTCTTTTGTGGGGAAACTATATCCAAACAGAAGTTGAGATAACCTGTCAGACAGTGAGTCTGCTCCTCCAGGTCCTTAATGGTGTCAAAGCAGTCCTTCAGAGCATCCTCAGCCACGGGTGACCACTTCCTGATGGAGCGTGTTGTGGCTGGCATCCTTTTGACCAGGGGGGTGTACTGTGGCTGCAGGAACACGAGGTTGTGATTTGGCTTTCCAAGTGGGGGGAGGGGGTGGCCGTGTAGACGTCCTTCACGTTGGTGAACAACAGGTCTATTGTCCTATTGTTCCTCGTGGGGCAGTCAACAGCCTGGTGGAAAAAGGCCAAGGTGAAGTCCAGGGAAGCATGATTAAAGTCCCCAGATATGACCACAAATGCCTCGGGGTGCTTTGTCTGTAGCCTTGCTGTTACTGAGTGGATCTTCTCACAGGCTACAGACGCGTCCGCGCTCGGCGGGATGTAAACACAAAGCACGATCACATGACTCAGCTCCCTCGGCATGTAATGGCCGCATGCTAACGGCTAACAGCTCCAAGTCCTGACAACACAGTACCTTTTTCACAGAGAGATGTTTCGGGCAGCACCAGCGGTTGTTGACATAAATGATGAGCCCTCCACCTTTGCTTTCCCCACAAGCTAGCATGTCTCTGTCAGCCCTCACGGCAGTAAAGCCCAGTAGAACCACGTTAGCATCCAGTGTTGCGTCGGTTGGCCACGTCTCCGTGAGGATGTACAAGCTGCACTCGCGATAACTCCGTTGATTGTTCAGTGCAGAAAGCTCGCCCATCTTGTTCGGCAGTGAGTTAACGTTCCCCATAAGAACAGAGGGGATCGCCGGCTTGAAACGTCTCTGCCAAGCCTTTAGCTTTGCTCCCGCTTTGCAGCGCCTGTATCTTCCCCTCAGCTCGGCCGGAACGTTGTGCTGCTTCCCGACATTGGTTTTCAGTGCAAAAAGTTCTTCTCTTGAATAAACAAGAAGGCGATCGCATGATGGTGCCAAGTTATTTAAAGAAGTATCCATAGGATATGCAATAAAAGTGCGTAGAAAAGATAAGAACTCTAATAAAACTACAAAATAAAACTACAAAAGGCAATCAGGTACGGAAGACACTGGTAAGGCAGCCGTCTCCTACAGCGCCGGAAGTGATTAACCCTTGATTCATAGTTCTCAATTACCAGCTGAAATACAATCTAAACCAGGGGTATTCAAGTCCAGGCCTCGAGGGCCGGTGTCCTACATGTTTTCCAACCAACCTTCCATTGAAGCTCCTTATTGGCTGCTAATTTCCAGGATCAGGTATGTTTACTAGGTAAGAAAGGTCAGCTCTACACAAGATGTCTTAAGTGACCCATATAAGGAGTTGTTTTTGAGCACAAAACTTAAGGAAATGAAACCACAGCTGCTGAGCACGGCAGACAGCTTCACACTTAGACAGGATATAATGCAGATGGTCTTCAAGGCTCACACACACACACAATAAATATTTACAACACTATATGAACAGAATGTGTTGGTATGATCAACTGGTTTGAGACTCCAAATCGGAATATTCAACTCATTCATTCATTTTCCTGACCGCTTTGTCCCTTTCGGGGTCGCTGGGGTGCCGGAGCCTAACCCGGCTGCTGACGGGTGAAGGCGGGGTTTACCCTGGACAGGTCACCAGTCTGTCACAGGGCCTCAATCATACACACATTCACTCTCACATTCACACCTAGGGGCAATTTAGAGTCACCAATTAACCTATGAAGCATGTTTTTGGACGGTGGGAGGAAGCCGGAGTCCCCGGTGAAAACCCACGCATGCACGGGGAGAACATGCAAACTCCACACAGAAAGGTCCCAGCCAGGATTTGAACCGGGGCCTTCTTGCTGTGAGGCAAGAGCACTAACCACTGCGCTACCGTGCAGCCCAAATATGCAACTATAAAATAAAAAAAATTAAATGAGAGAATTCAATTTTAAGATGAAAATAAACTTTAATTTGTATATTAAATCAGTCCCTCCATGATTTTGCGACTGCAACTATTAACGCAAATTCAAGCAAATCCCGCAATTTGTTGCGCACCCCGCACATTTACATTTTTACTGCAGCTTTTTTGTAACTATAACCAATCTACCCTAACAAAAGGCATGGGGACGACGTAGCTTTGCAATTGTTTCATCTTCTGACTCCCCAGCCAGCAAGGCCAAGTGGGCTCCACATGGTTCAAAAGTGGGCAGAGAATGTGGGCCCCAATCGGGTTTGTCCGCAGTTTCCGTGGTGGCCCCAGCTGTGTTTGCCCACATTGGCTTCGCTGCCTAGGGACTGGAGACCTGCTGGACAGCGACCCTGCTAGCTCTGCTGACTCCTAGGCAGCAGCACTTGCTTGCTTTGCTGGACCCTGGGCAGCGGAACTTGCTACACTGTCCACCGGGCGACTGGCTAGCATAGCCACCTAAGCCAATGTGGGCAAACACAGCTGGGGCCACCATAGAAACTGTGGACAAAACCATTTGGGGCCCACATATTCTACCCACTTTTAAAGTATATGGGGCCCACTATAGGCCTTGCTGGCTGGGTCCTTCCCTGGAATATGTGCTCTTTTTTAAAATGAATCTCATTAGCCCTCTCTGTCTTTTTTCTCCTTAAGCCAGGCGTGAATGTTCATTACATTCATGTTTGTGTGAATGTAGGGGCGCGCGCGGCGGGGGTGGGTAGGTTAGTGTTGTTTACGTACTGAGCGCTTGGGTCTACAGCGGTCCATCACGCAGTCACACACAGAGCTGCAGCACAACATGAACAGAGTTTGGGAGACAGACAGAGAGACTGGAAAAAGAAGGAAATTCTGGAACCATTTCACTTTAATTGATAATACAAAGGAAGACTAGAGTCTGCAAGAAAATAATTCCAAACAGAACTGCCTCTATAACTGTAAAGACACCTGAGAGACCCTTCTCCAAAACAAAGCAGATCATTACTGACAGATGAAACGAGATCAGCTCCTCAAATACTTGGTCTTTCTCTACCAGTGACTCACCAGTGATGCTTTTGAAATAGAGAAGGATTCAGTGGAGGACATGGAGATCTGAGGATTAATCTGCCTAAGCTGTTCTTTTGTTTAAGTTGATCATTTTCCCTGCAGAATGTTGTTTTATTCTACAGTATGTTTATATCAATACACAAATATAAGGGTTATTGTGAGCAGGAAGGGCCAAAAGTTCATTTTGGGTTTAACAGTTCTCTTTATGTTAAATGAAAGCACAACAACATTGTACATGGTGAGGATAAAGTATTTTCGTAGAGCACAGGTCACAATAAAAAGACCTGCCGCAACATCAGGCATTCTAAACAACAACAATCATAAATATCTGTTGCAAAATCCTGGAGGGTATGAATAAATGTATCCACAAAATTTGCAACAAAGTCATTGTAAGTATGATTAAATGTTGTTTTAAGTTGTCTTTTTACAGTAAAGTTAATAGAAACTGACTTGGTTGTATAACACTCTAGCTGTGACTTTGTGAACTGATCTGACTCAAGTTAGTTTTATTTGAATCCTCCCAGCACAGACAGAATGGATCTGATGGTTCTGATTCTCCACAGAGAGGATCAGCAGAGTTCAGAGACTCCCAGTGGTCCGTCTGTCCAGCAGCATCAAACACAGCTGGATTCCATCTTTCTGGTCTGTACATGAACAACAACTGCTTTTCCATCATTCTGTCCACAGTCATCTCCATGCTGCACTTTGGAGACCAGTGGATTGTCAGTGTGTCCAACATGGAGCTGATGTTTGGCTCCATGACTTCACTCTGATTGGCTCATTCATCTAGAATTCTGTTGCAGCTGCTGGAGGACAACATTGTCACTTTTGTGAAGAAGGAGCTGAAGAAGATCCAGAAGCTTCTGAGTCAGAGGGAGGATGAGGAGGAGGATGAAGATGAAGAGCAGAGGAGCAGCAGAGAGTCACTGATGAAGATCACAGAGAACTTCCTGAGGAGAATGAAGCAGGAGGAGCTGGCTGATCGACTGCAGAGCAGTAAGAGGATTTCTCTGAAGGTTTCAGCTGCTGATAAATGAAGATTTACTGATGTCTCAACACATGGAACCACATGGATTCAAACCCTCATCATTCAGGCTGCAGAGAGTTTATTTACTCTGTTTGTTGTCTTCATTCAGGATCTCCTGCTGCAGTTTGTCGACATAAAGTCCAATCTGGTCTGAAGAAGAAGTTCCAGTGTGTGTTTGAGGGAATCACTAAAGCAGGAAACCCAACCCTTCTGAATGAGATCTACACAGAGCTCTACATCACAGAGGGAGGAACTGGAGAGCTGAATGAAGAACATGAGGTCAGACAGATTGAAGCAGCATCCAGGAAAGCAGACAGAGCAGAAACCAGCATCAGACAAGAAGAGCTCTTTCAACTCCCAGCTGGAAGACAAGAACCAATCAGAACCGTGATGACAAAGGGAGTGGCTGGCATCGGGAAAACAGTCTTAACACAGAAGTTCACTCTGGACTGGGCTGAAGGCAAAGCCAACCAGAACATCCACTTCACATTTCCATTCACTTTCAGAGAGCTGAATGTGCTGAAAGAGGAGAAGTTCAGCTTGGTGGAACTTGTTCATCACTTCTTCCCTGAAACCAAAGAAGCAGGAATCTGCAGCTTTGAAGACTTCCAGGTCATCTTCATCTTTGATGGTCTGGATGAGTGTCGACTTCCTCTGGACTTCCACAAGACTCGGATCCTAAATGACCCTAGAAAGTCCACCTCAGTGGGTGATCTGCTGACAAACCTCATCAGGGGGAACCTGCTTCCCTCTGCTCGCCTCTGGATAACCACACGACCTGCAGCAGCCAATCAGATCCCTGCTGAGTGTGTTGACATGGTGACAGAGGTCAGAGGGTTCAATGATCCACAGAAGGAGGAGTACTTCAGGAAGAGATTCAGAGATGAAGAGCAGGCCAGCAGGATCATCTCCCACATCAAGAGATCCCGAAGCCTCCACATCATGTGCCACATCCCAGTCTTCTGCTGGATCACTGCTACAGTTCTGGAGGATCTGCTGAAGAGCAGAGAGGGAGGAGAGCTGCCCAAGAGCCTGACTGAGATGTACATCCACTTCCTGGTGGTTCAGGCCAAAGTCAAGAAGGTCAAGTATGATGGAGGAGCTGAGACAGATCCTCACTGGAGTCCAGAGAGCAGGAAGATGATGGAGTCTCTGGGAAAACTGGCTTTTGAGCAGCTGCAGAAAGGAAACCTGATCTTCTATGAATCCGACCTGACAGAGTGTGGCATCGATATCAGAGCAGCCTCAGTGTACTCAGGAGTGTTCACACAGATCTTTAGAGAGGAGAGAGGCCTGTACCAGGACAAGGTGTTCTGCTTCATCCATCTGAGTGTTCAGGAGTTTCTGGCTGCTCTTCATGTCCACCTGACCTTCATCAACTCTGGACTCAACATTATGAAACATAAGATAGATTCCAAGATGTTTAAACTGAAACAAAACAGTCCAGTCCAATTCTACCAGAGTGCTGTGAATACAGCCTTACATAGTTCAAACGGACACCTGGACTTGTTCCTCCGCTTCCTCCTGGGTCTTTCACTCCAGACCAATCAGAATCTCCTACGAGGTCTACTTCCTGCAGGAAGTAGCTCACAGACCAATCAGGAAACAGTCCAGTTCATCAAGGAGAACATCAGTGAGGATCTGTCTGCAGAGAAAAGCATCAACCTGTTGCACTGTCTGAATGAACTGAATGATGGTTCTCTAGTGGAGGAGATCCAACAGTTCCTGAGGTCAGGACGTTTCTCTACAGATAAACTGTCTCCTGCTCAGTGGTCTGCTCTGGTCTTCATCTTACTGTCATCAGAAGAAGATCTGGAAGAGTTTGACCTGAAGAAATACTCTGCTTCAGAGGAGGCTCTTCTGAGGATGCTGCCAGTGATCAAAGCCTCCAACAAATCCCTGTAAGAACTCTCATGAAAATCATCTTTAATGAACAAATGAATTCGAGTGAAAAACAAAAGTTTCAATAACTGCTGTTTGTCTCTGTTTTCTTCAGACTGAGTGACTGTAATCTGTCAGAGAGAAGCTGTACAGCTCTGTCCTCAGTTCTCAGCTCTCAGTCCTCCAGACTCAGAGTTCTGGATCTGAGTTTCAACAAGCTGCAGGATTCAGGAGTGAAGCTGCTGTCTACTGGACTGGAGAGTCCACACTGTAAACTGGAGAGTCTCAGGTCAGATTTCATTCAACTGTTTTTCCAGGTTGTCAGTTTTTCTCTTTTTCAGAAGAAAGTATCCAAGATTCAAGATTCAAAGGGTTTATTGTCATATGCACAGTAAAGAAACGGGTTTCCCTGTACAATGAAATTCTTACTTTGCAGCTTACTCTGAATGCCATAAAGAGATAAATAAAAAGAAAAATAAGATTAAAAAATATATAAAAAAGATAAAGGATATTTACAGGATGACGAGTTACAAAATATAAGAAATGAACAAACTATGCATATGTAAATGACTAAGATATTAACAAATCAGCTGTTGTGCAAATTGTACTGTGTGTATTACTGTGCAAAGGAGACTGACAGAACTAGATAGTGGGGTACATGTGCAGTTGTTGGTAAGGTGCAATAATAATGATAAATAGCCCAATAATTATATATGATAAATAATCTAAATGTGCAAATGGGCAGTCTGTTATTGCAGACTCCTGTCAGCTGTTGGAAGCAGCTCTCCTCAGGACCCAGCACTTGTAGATGCTCTGCAGTGAGGGCAGAGGAGTCTTGGTGACCTTGGACGCAGCTTTCACCACTCTCTGGAGGCGTTTGCGGTCCGTGACGGTAGAGCTGCCGTACCACACTGTTATGCAGCTGGTTAGGATGGACTCAACAACGCAGATGTAGAAGTTGCTGAGGATCTTTGATGACATGCCAAACTTCCTCAGCCTCCTCAGGAAGTACAGCCGCTGATGAGCCTTCTTCACCAGCTGCGTGGTGTTCAGTGTCCAGGTGAGGTCCTGGCTGAGGTGGACCCCCAGATATCTGAAGCTGCTCAACTTCTCCACCTCCTGACCCCAGATAAAGAGCGGCTGATGTGGGCTCCTCTCCCACCTCATGTCCACTGTCATTTCCTTGGTCTTATCTGTGTTGAGGGTGAGGTTGTTGTCATAGACTGTAAAAATAATGGACTGAGCGAGCAATGAGGTCCCCCATTGGAAATGCATTACTTCCTCTCCTCGTGAAAGTAGGCCGCCGCTTTCACCGTCAATTCCTGAAACGGATACCGCCATTTGCAACCCATCTCAAGCGATTGGTCTGAGTCATAGCTGAGCAGTGTTGGGCATCTCACTTCAAAAAAGTAATTAGTTATAGTTACTAGTTACTTCTCCCAAAAAGTAATTGAGTTAGTAACT
>NW_023416952.1:24122-77828 GCF_002922805.2 Oryzias melastigma | reverse complement strand
ATGCACGTGAGAAGCGCGTTCAGCGATATTTAAAATAAATAACCATCCTAACAAGTGAACAGCTGGATCTTTTTTCTGTTTGAAAATATGACCAGGTCTTTTCAAGTTTGTCTCGCGTTCCTCAGACGGCTGCGTCTAATTCAGGCTGAAGCTGGAAAAGTGCGGCGAAGATGAAACTTCGGTTGGTGGTTTTATGCGCATATATGCAACTTATAATTTATAAGCTACAACCAAAACAGTGAAATAAAGAAAAACGAACGTTAAACAAAAAAGTCCGAAGCACATAACCTCAGACGTGAAATCTATTTCTACAGAGTAAATCCTCATCTAAAAATGTCGACAGCATGCTCCTCTTGTTGTTTTAAACTGCTGCATCGGTACATTCCATTGAGGAAAACAACAGTAGGACAATGATTACATTGTTGAATTGTAAAGTAGGTGTTAAAAGGTCTTCACGGACCCATTGATGAAGTCTGCTCCCATTGGCTACCCGTCATCTGTCAATCAAACCCCCCAGACGTTCGACGTCAGACCCACAAACGCTTATTGAGCCATCTGATTGGTCAATTTATAACTCTAATAACTTGTGAAAATGGAAAAAAATCTTTAAAAAAAATTAGGATTAGAAAAAAGAAGTTAAGCAGAAAGCAGCAGAGGAAGAATGGTTATTCTGACATATAAAATGACAGAGAAATAACTGTCTGTTTCTCAATGTAAGTCAATGGGACTTTCGCCTTTTTGCAACCCAGTGGTACTTCCTATATGGAAGTGGGGGGCTTGCTCTGTCCAGTTATTCTTATACCGTCTATGGTTGTCCTCACACCAAGTCACCAGAGAAGCTGCCTCTCTCCTGTAGGCTTCGCAGCTTTGTACTCAGTCTCATTGCTAGATGTAAAAGCAATGGAACAAACTTCCTGACTTGGATGGTGGGCACGATGTTCTCCACACAAGTGCTGATGTACCCAGTCACATAGTCAGCATAGTCCTGTGTGTTGACAGAAGAGTCCTCCAGAGTAGCCGCAGCTTTAAACACATCCCAGTCTGTGGTAGTGAAACAGTCCTGCGGTGTGTCCTCAATCTCAGGTGTCCAGAGCTGAACCGGTTTGGTGACTGGAGCTGATTGTTTGAGTCTTTGTCTGTAGCCTGTGTAAAGGAACAAAGAGATGTGGTCTGAGTCTCCAAAGTGGGGGCGGGGTGCGGTCCTGCATCCAGCTTTTACGTTGGTGTATACATGATCCAAGGTGTTCTTGTCACGGGTAGGAATGTTTACATGCTGGTGATGTTTGGGAAATACAGTCCAGAAATGGCACCGATTGAAGTCGCCATAATAAAAACAGCATCAGTTAGAGCTGTCTCCAGTGCGCTCATGATGTCATGGAGCTTGCTGAGTGCCGCTGTAGAGTTGGCTCACGGAGGGATGTAGACGGTGGCCAAAAACACAGCTGTTAACTCCCTTGGTAGATAACACGGGCGGCATTTGAGCATCAACAACTCCACATCAGGCAAGCAGTGCTGATGAACAGTCTGTACATCCTCACACCACGTGTTGTTGATAAACACACAAACAGCACACCGCCCCCTTTTGCCTTACCGGAGGCTGCTGTCCGGTCTCCCCGATGAATGGAGTGAGTCTGTAGATTAACAGTGGAATCTATGACATTTCGTGAAAGCCAGGTTTCAGTGAAAATCACTCTGGCAGCACTCTCTTATTTCCCGCTGTGTTGTAATCCTGACTCTTAGTTCATCCAGTTTGTTTTCCAGAGACCGCATGTTAGCTAGCAGAAAGCTGGGCAGCAGTGGTCGCGCCACATGGCCTTTCAGCCTAGCATGGAGCCCTCCCTTCTTGCGTCTCTGTTTCCGAAGCACTCTCCTCGGATCGGCTAGCTCATTGGAAGCCGGCGAGTCGGAGCCTTCCTGATGGCTGTGGCGGCGAACAATGAGTTGCAGATCTGGAGGTATAAATCCGTTTAAATCCGAAATGGTGCAAATCTGCAATGTCAAGTAGTGCCTGTCTGTTATATGACAATCCTTCATGGCATCTGTGGAGCGCGGAAAGTACAAAAAACACGCAAAAAGAGAGACCCAAGCTAACGCGTTCAGCATGGAGGGAGCAGTGATAAATTATCCAATAGATGTCAGTGAAGAAGAAACAACAGAGGACTGTTGAATTCAATGAAAAAAAATCAAAACAATCTGCAATCCTGGATTTTCTTTACCTGATAGTTACAAATATTATCCTGGGTTTTTCACACCAGACTAAAAATGAGAACCCAAGTCCATCAAGGTGTAGATTTCTCGGATAAGTTCATGCACCAGCAGCATGAGGGTGCTGCTGGTGGCCTTCTACAGAGCCACCATAGAGAGCATCCTGACGTACTGCATCACAACGTGGTACGCAGGATGCTCAGCCGCTGACAGGAAAGCGCTGCAGAGGGTGATCGACACGGCACAGAAGATCACCGGCTCCCCCCTACCCAGCCTAGAGGACATATCCACCTCCCGCTACAAAAGCAGAGCAGACCGCATAATAAAAGACCCCCACCACCCAAACCACCACCTCTTCCAGCTGCTGCCTTCAGGCCGGCGGTACAGGTCACACAAGGCCCGCACCAACAGACTCAAAAACAGTTTTTTTCCAAGGGCAGCATTCATGCTAAATAAAAGAGGGAACTTATAACCTGTATTCTGAAATGTGCAATATTCAGATGTGCAATCTTACCTATGTGCAATAACAATTGATATTGGTACTGTCTTTAATTTATCTTCCATGTACAATATATGTAAATAATATTTTTATTCTTATTTTTTATTCTACAGAGTTTTTAGACTTTTTACATATTTTATCTTTTATTCACTTGTCTGGAGAGCCACTGTTTTTTCGTTGTAACACAAGTCCTTGTGCAACAGTGACAGACATTAAAGATCATTCTGATTCTGATTCTGATTCTGATGTTCTCTGTGTTCTTTGAAAAAAAACATGAACCAATCACAGAACTGCAGATTTAAATAGACAAACAATTACAGCACATTTCTGACCCATAGAGCAGCAGGTCCTTGTGAAAATGTGTGAGGAGGTCAAAGTATGGTGGAATGACAGGTTTTACCACAGACCAGGTTCTGGTGCTTATTTGCTGAGCTTGGATCAGCACCAGGTCTTTTAATTTCACATAGTTTTTAGGTCAGCTTTTGGTTCTCGGTCCGTATGCTTAATGATCTTTTATCGCCAGAATCTATTACAGTTTTTTCCAAATGCTAAAACACATTTTCTGAAACATTAGATCAATTTAAACAAACACCAAACACAATTTTCAAAACATAAGCTAAATATAAAAAATACTTAACTCGTGAATCAAAATCTCACTTTGAGGTCAATAAGAAGACTGTTGTCAAAACTTACACACACACGCATCGAATCCAACACACTATACACCAAAACACTTAACACAATTCTAAAAATATAAACTAAATATACAAAATTCTTGACTCTTCAGTCAGAAGCTCACTATGAGTTCATAATGAAGACTCTGTCATCAAAACTAACATTCATGCAGCAATCACAACACACTACACAACAAAAATCTTAACACTGTTCACAAAATGTTTTACAAAGAGCTATGCCCCCCCCCCCACCACCACCACACACACACACACACACAAACCAGAGGAATTAAGCAGTAAAAAGTATCAGGGATTCATTTCATATTTGCCAATTCTTTTTAATTTTCACAATAAATATAGATTCGCATTCATTGCATTTCACCATCTTGTCTCTGTGCTGGGTCAGGCCAGAGGACTTCATCAACATCACAGGCAATATTCTCCCTAGCCAGACAACGGGGGAAAAAGGATCTTGTGTGCCTGATCCAGCCTTGACAGGACTCAATGGAAATGTCATCACAGGCCATGTCCATGGCCTGCAACAGGTTTTCCTGAGTGTAAGGTTCTCTCTCATATACCTTCCAACGCCAAGCTGAAAAAAATTCTTCAGTTGGGTTAAGGAAAGGAGAATAAGAAGGAAGAAAAACTAATACAAACTGAGGATTTGTGTGGAACCACTGTCTGATGAGCTGACCCTTGTGAAAATTTGCATTGTCCCAGACAATAACAAAAACTGCGGCCATGTCCACACGTAGGCGGGTATTTCTACAAATGCATATCTGCCGACCTCCGTTTTAGAAAAAGTGTTGCGTCCACACGTGATCGTTTTAAAAACAATTGCATCCACACGTCCCCGCATACTTGCGTTCTTGGGCGATCTTATGAGCATGCCAGAACAGTAGTTGGCAGTGTTTTCCTAAAAGTCAGTGAAATCTATCCAATCAGAGCACTCCTTTTTGTGTCGTCATTTCCGCAAAACTTGAAACATGGCGCTAGTGGACCGACAAAGAGGTGGAATTGCTTTTAAGTGTGGTTAGGGAATATAAAGTTAACAAGACACAGGAAAACATCAATTGGGAGTCATGTCAATGCAAGTATGTGGACATCTTAACTCAGTATTTGGAGCAGTATCCTGCAGAGACGTCTACCGAGTTTCCCCATGAAAAGCGAGAGCTAACGCGCGCTATCCTGACCACTAAATTAAAGGCAGTCAGAGGAAAATACCGACAGGCTGTTGACTCTGGTCGCCGGAGTGGACATGGTAGAGTGGTTCTACTCTACTTTGAACTGTGTGAGCAAATCTGGGGAGGATCACCAGCCACTGCAACCATGTCGTCGGGAATCGAAACCACTGAACTGGATCAGAGCCTCCCTCTTCCTTCGCCTTCCACGTCTTCCTCGTCCACTCAGGAACCAACTAAAAATGTGTCGGACACAGAGACTGATAACAGTGGGGCCCCCGCTGTCTCTTATGGATCCAGATACTGGGTGAGGACTCTCCGGACCCTCTTCCCTTCAGCTGTCTCCTCTTGTAGGTGGTTGTGACACTGGCTGATGTTCTCTGTCGTGCTCAATGGCTTCACTAATCCTGCGGTCATCAATGGAGTCTTTATTAATCTCACAAAAGTTATGCAGCACGAAACACGCATAAATAACAAAGGGCAGATCGTTGAGATTAATGTCCATCGCTCTTCTCAGAGCTCCAAATCGCGCCTTAAGTCTCCCGAATGCGCATTCTATTACCATGCGTGCTCTGCATAAAGAAAGTCCAAAATACTGTTCCTGTGGATTGCTCCCACCGTTGCCGTACTCTTTCATTAGATACGGTAACAGCGGGTAGGCGGGGTCGCCTAGGATGTAAACAGAAATTGGCGCTTCATTGTCAATAAGTTGTCTTGGGCACGGTGGGATTTTTTCATTTTTTAGGTACTCGTTGATTGATGAGTTGGAGAAAATCCGAGCGTCGTGTACGCTTCCTGGCCATTTTACCACAACATCCATGAAGCAGTACTTATAGTCATAGGTCGCCTGAATGTTGAAGGAATATCTTCCCTTTCTGTCAATATAGTCAGTGGAGTTTACCGATGGTTGCTTTATATCCACATGAGTGCCATCCACAGCACCGAGGCAGTGAGGCAGGCCGTGCATCTTCTCAAACGCCTCTACAAGTGAATGCACGTCATTCTCGGTTGTTCGCAGCTTTACGTATTGCGGTCCCAAGTGCACAGTAATAGCTTTGCACACTTGCCTAACTACTTTTGAGACTACTTGTCTGGACAAACCAAAAGCATTTGCTGTTTTCCGTAATCTTCTCTCGTCAGCCAAATAATACAGGGTGCAGGCAACCTTTTTAACCACATCGACAGGGGATCGCATGACCGTAGTCTGTCCTTCTATATGAGCACGCAGTAACTCCGACAGGGACAACAGCGACAACCTGGACATGCGGAAATTTTCACGCCATTCATCCGGGAGGATGACTTCCAGCTCAAAGTTCTCCCACCAGCTGGCGGTGCGTCCAGGTCGGACCCAAAATCTCCGACGGCGTCTTTCACGAGTGGCATGCCTTCGAGGAGGAGGAGGGATATTTGTTGTAAAATAGCCGACTGGAAAGCGCTTCTTCTCCTTTCCTCCTCGACAAGAAGCAGTAAATGTGTTTGTAAAAAAAAGCAAGCACGAAGCATCTGTACCAGTGTAATAATTAACACACTCCTCGGGTCCATGCTGAGCACTGTCGGACATAAACAACGTCGCATCTATGACGTGTATGCACCAATTGTCGCAAAGAGTGACGTTTAAAAACGCAAATCACCGGGTATTCATGTCCACACGCAGACGCAGAACCGGAGTTTTCCAAAATCTTCACTTTAGCCGGAGTTTTCCAAAAGCACCGTTTTCAGTGACTGAAACCTCCGGTTTCGTGTGGACAATAGGCCGAAACGCATAGAAATATATTCGTTTTAGCAGATACCCGGCTACATGTGGACAGGGCCTGCATCATCCCTGTCATTGTCTTGAAGAAATTGAGACAAAACAGCATCACAAAGACCATCCAAAAAGGTTAGAAGATGTTGTGTGTTGTAAGGACCCAAAACAGCATGGCGATGTAGAACTCCCAAGTTACTGATAGCAGCACAGAGTGTGACATTTCCCCCACGCTGAACTGGGATTTGCACAATGGCCCGTTGACCAATGATATTTCAACCTCTGTTCCTTCTTTTTGCCAGATTAAAACCAGCCTCATCCACAAAAATAAACTCATGTGTCCTGTCCATTGAATCAAATTCAAAGACACCCTAGAAAGCAAAAAGAAAACAGTAAATAACATAGAAGACATGGAGAAAATTACTGTATTTTTAGCAATTCACTTACTTGAACATAATGAAATCTCAGTTATTCACATGATCCGAGTTTTTTCCACAAGGAACTCTGTAAATTTGTTTCATGCTGACTCTGTTGCGATGCAGTACTCGAGCAATGGTGGAAAGGCTTACACTGTTGATGGATCTGAAGTTGATGTTGTCCTCAGTTATTCGTTGTTGAATTTCTGATAGCTTTATTGCATTATTTTGAACCACCATTTGCACATGAGAGCCTTCTGTTGTTGGTTGAATACAGCTGGTCGTCCACCCACATAAGACTGTCTAGCAGCTCTGCAAAGCAATGCAAACAGTAAATGAAAGTTTAAAATAATATATAGCAAAATTGACAATAGAATGTAAGAAGATATTTTGTAATGCCTAAATAAAGTACACATTTTTACATCTGTAAAAAATGCTTATTATTTATTGTAAAATAAGAATCAGCCGAGTAGAGAATTATTGCTACAGTAATGCAAATTACAGGATAAATAGTTACTCATTTAAAGTTAATTTCTCTTGTAAAATGTTGGGTAATGTGTTTTCACTAAAACGGATAAAGACAACATCAAATGTTTTTTCACATACAAATATATTTTACGTTTATCCCTTGTCACAGTAAGTAAAACATACTTTCATTTCGTATTCTCTAATTGTTTCAGTTTGCACTGACCTGTTTTCCTTTTTAAATGTCCACACGATTGATGCCACTGTGAACCGACTGAGTTGGGGGTTGACCCTTTGACCTGCTTCCCTCATGGTCATTCCATGAACCAACACATGGTCAATTACAGTGGCCCGGATCGCATCAGAAATCGCTGTACTTTGTCTGGGTCTTGGAGCGAGTCTAGGTGCTGGTCTGGGACTGGGTGCAGGTCTGGGTGGAGGTTCTGGTCTTGGTGCTGGTCTGGGCCTGGGTGCAGGTCTGGGTGGAGGTTCTGGTCTTGGTGCTGGTCTAGGGCCTGGGTGCAGGTCTGGGTGGGGGTTCGGGTCCCAATGTGGCTCTGGGTCTCAATTGCCTTTCTCTGTTTTCCATTTTTCATTAGATGTTTAGTTGCTCCAGAACTGCCTGCATATTCAGTGCAGTTGATTAGCAAAAAGTGTCTTCAGCTTTGACCAGTTGTGTGTTAATGATGACTCCTGTGTTAGAACAGAGTTTGAGTTTTGCCTCTTTGTGTTAATGTTTTGCACCTTGTGTGTTGTGAATGCCGACTGTGTCTTAAAAGTGAAAATGTGTCTTGTGTTCCGCAAAGAGTGAATTGGAGTTTTGAAAATTGTGTGTTAACTGCAAATTGTGTTTTAGGTTTTGACCAAAGAGTGATGTTTTTGAGAAAAGAGTTAAGGCAATTGATGAGCTTGTTTGGAGAATGGCACTTAGTGTTTTAGCAATTGGAAAAACTGTATATTTGATATTAAGTCCTGAACCGGATATTGATAATTCATGTAGATAAAATGGTCGAGTCGGGGTGGGATTATATAAGTTTGCTTCCTTCCACTCCCTTTCAGGTGATCTACTTGTGATTCATTAAGTGATATGTTATTTCATGTATTATGACCTGATTGCTTGAAATAAACCATTTCATTAATTTATTCATTCATTCATTCATTCATTATAATGACAAAATCTTTGCTGTGTTAGATAGAAGAGCCTCTACAGGTAGTTTTTATAAAAAACTGGGGGCTAAAGAGTCAAAAGAAGCACTATGTTTGTAGTTCCACTCAACAACTAGACTTAATATTTTTAAAATTCCAGTCAGGAAGAATCAAAATCATAAGCAGGTTTGTTCTGATTGTCCGTGCAGCCCGGGTTCTCACCAAGTATCGATCTTATATTTTCATTTGAAGAGGCTGCAGTGCTGAGCGTCTGGGTCGCGTAACGGAACTATTTAGCAGATGGGCGTGCTGCGTCGGACATTTAATGCCGATGCACGCGCTTAATTCGGGAGAAGCTCTGGTGAGATACAGGCTCTGTAGCGCGTGTGTAAAGCTTGTCTACCTGTCAGCATTTATCCTCCATCTGTAGGAGATCCAGCCGGTAAGAAGTGACTTTGTCTGAGAGCTAGAATGACCGCGATCACTTACTTCCTGTTTACTCTGGGAAGTAGGTACTTGCATCGCAACTGTTTGTGTGTACTTCAGGTACCGGTCGGAATTTTCGTTTTCATGCACTTCGATGTTTAACCTGCTGGTGTACGGTGTAGCTTTAGTAAATTTATGGTGTGAAATTTTCAAATGAATGTAATTACTTGTTGCTAATGTTAATTTAAAGTAATTCTTAAATAAAAATGTAGGATTTTATGTATAAACTTAAATACAAATGTAATTAAAATAAAGTACATGAATTCACTGTAAAATAGGGAGGTTACTAGTTAGTTAAAGTACTTAAAATTATATAAATAATTATTGATTAAAGTTGTTTATTGCTATTCTGTAATAGAATTTGTGAATATTTATTGCAATTATGTGTGTTTTAGGGTTTTTACCTACTGACTGCTGACTGAGCAAATGGAAAATAGATAAAGATTGGAAAAATAATCTCAAGTAACAGTCTGAGTAAATCATCCTTCATTTTTGGATCCTCAACCCTTTTCAAGTGAGGAAAAAGTGTACAAAAAAATAGGTAACACTTGAGAGAGGCTGTAAAACATTATATTCATCATCCTTTGGTGTGACGTTCCTTTGGAGGTAGATAGCTGTCGCCACTTAAATGATTCAATTTTGTTCTGTTGTTTATAACAATTCTGCACTAAATAGTGTCACTGCTGATCATGTTTACTATTGTTAACATTGAATCTGACAGATAATTCCAATTCAGTTGTTGCTTGTCAAAGACATATTACTGATTTCAGCAATGTTGCACAAAAGTGTCTATAATTTGTTGCACAAAATAAGAAAAGTTGTTTATTATGATTGTGTTTAAGTTAAAAAAATAAATGGGGATATATTTTCCCCAAAAATATGTGTTCTTCTATATATTGTTAGTTAATAGAGATGATTTTCACCAAAGTTCGCAGAAGAAGGCGCCTGGGTGTCTCAGTGGGCTAGGTGAAGGGCTGGCACGCAGAAGCCCTGGGTTCGATTCCCAGGGTTGTCCACTGATCCCCACCCAGATTGGGTCCTTAGGTAAGACCCTTGGTGCTGCTGCCTAACTGGGTCCCTGTGCCCCTCAAGTACAGGGTTGCGTCAGGAAGGGCATCCGGCATAAAAACTCTGCCAAATCACTGATGCGAAACAGTGGGTGCTGTTACGCTGTGGCGACCCCGAAAGAGATAAGCCAAAAGTGAACTACTACTACATCGCAGTATCGCGATATTATCAATATCATGAGCCATGTATTGCGTATCGCATCGTATCGTGAGGTACCCAGTGATTTCTAGCCCTACTTCCAATGTGAACCAGAATCTGTGAGTCGGAAACTGGACTTTACTGGTTCAGCAGATGTGAAGTGTTAGCTGCAGTGAGGATGCAGTAGCTGCAGACCAAAGCATGAGGGAGGACCGCTATCTTACAGCCCTCATACATGTCCTGCACTGCTCGGACATACTTCTCTGTCACTCCAGACTTCCTCATACAATACCATAGTTCCTCTCTGGGCACTCTGTCATAAGCTTTCTCCAGATCTACAAAGACACAGTGGAGCTCTCTCTGACCTTCTCTGTACTTCTCTATCAACATCCTCAAAGCAAATGTTGCATCTGTAGTGCTCTTTCTTGGCATGAAACCATACTGCTGCTCACAAATGTTTATAGTGTTTTTACATCTATCCAACACAGTTGTTGTAACACTAACTGAAGTCTTTTTTTTTTAATGAAAAAATGCTGAATTGATCACCATGCACCACCTGACAAGTTACTGAAAAAAATCTTCCCATTTCTGATCTTCATTGAATGTTCTGAGTTGTCTCCAACACAGAACAAAATCCAGAATTATTTCTAAATTCACATTTCTAATTTAATTAATCAATTAAAGTTTCTAAAAGTTCCTGAAAATCCATCTCTGATAATGTCCTCTTATAATGCTATTTTCCACAGAGCAGCTGCAGCTTCAAACATACTCCTCCAAACAATTTGTTTTACTGGAATACTTGTTCCTAAAGTTGGTGCAGCTTGACAATGTTCTACTATTATGTCACTGGTGCTCTTAGACACAAACTACTGAGCTGTTTGCTGACCTGAAGGTGTTTCTGACTCAGTCCTGTTGGTGAAAGCTTCTCTGAGCCCAAAGCATCACTACTCCTGGATACACTTTTCTGTCTGCTTTCAGGTTGATGAACTGCAGTTTGTCAGATATCAGCTGTGAAGCTCTGGTCCATGGACAGTCTAATAATACTGGACTTCTCGAGCCATGAGGTCCTCCATTGGTCCTTCTGTATTTATTTACATTTATTCCTTTTCGTCGAGATAAAAGGAGCATTTGGGTATAGCCGCTGTAGAGCGCTGCACGCACCTCCCCCGCGCTCAGCACGGCTTGTCTAGTAAGTAAGTACATTTTATTTAAGTGTTATGATTTGAATGGGAAACGGGAGGATTATTAATGAATTGGTTATGGTTGGTTATTAGTCATAAATTTGAACTGTTTTGAACAATATATTGTATGTTAGCTCCTAAAACCTGAGCCCAGTAAATGTTTGGTTGTATACCATCATTTCTAAAAAGTTGTGAACGATTCCAAAACAAGTTAAAATTATCAATAAAAATAAAATCATATTTTCCACACATGTTATGCTGCCAAAAGTGCATGGCAAGGATGTGGCTAAAATGTTCTGCTCTGTGATTTATGGATGGGAGAGGACCGGAAATAGATTTGTCAGTGCCTTTCAAAATGTCAAAAAGAAGGAGGAAGTCGGATTCCAGTCTTCGTGATTCATTCACTCCTACGTGAACAATGATTTTTGATTGTTGGTGACAGATTGGGTATCAGAAGGGGGAGGTTATTGAGGACAACGGAGACTGTCACACCTGGGTAACAGCAGGTAGTCGCGTTACCAAAGTGGATATTTCCCATTATGGAGTCTCCAATAAACAGCGTTGTGTGCGGGAAAAGAGACAAAAGAGACGGGTGCAGCACTTCTACTTGTTGATGTCCGGCGGAGAATTGATCTGATGCCCGGCTCCATAGGAATCGGTGATGCCAGGTGGAGAGAGCTCGACTGCCGAAGAGGTTCGGTCGATCGCCGGATGACAGCCTCTCGTACCAGTCGGTGTTATGCCGAGAGGGGCCTGTTTGCCGAGAAGTGCGTCCCCTGTCGCGGGAGTGCGCTGCACAACTAAGTAGGATTCTCGTCCTAGTGCGTCTCCCTGCCAGAATGCGTCTCTCCGATCTCAGACATCATTGATTTGTTTTGTAACACTCGTATTTTGTTCCAAAGAGTCTACAAAGAAGATGGATGATAACAACAGAGATTATTCTGGAGCTTTTGTGGGTTCGCCATGTTTGAGATCGCCTTTTTCGTTTCCAACCAAATATTCTCCATAAAACACGAGGGGGCTCGGATTTTGTCAGGCAGCTGCTGATCTAACCTGTCAGAGCTCACTTAACGCTTCTTGCTGAAACACTCGTCACCCCAAAGTTCTGTCAATAAACCTGTATTTTCCAGTTATGTAAAGGGGTGGAGGTGGTGCATGAGATTCAATTAGGACATTCAAACAGCGTAGATCTTCTAGGACAAAAATATATACCACAAAAGACTTTAATGAAGTATCATCTTCAGCTGTTGTTGTTGATAAACATTAAAAAATAAACTTAAATCAGTCCACGTGCAGGAAAGACAAAACGTTTTCATCATCTCGCAATAACGAGAATGCAAAGTTCGTTTCCTCGTCGTATCAAGATATAGGATCTTATGGAGGATCTAGTTACAATAGGAAAACAATCGAAAAAAGTAAGTTAGGCCGGTTTTTGCCTCTGTAAATCAATGCATATTCCAAAAATAATAATTATATCATTCATTCATTCATTCGTTCATTCATCTTCCAGACCGCTTCGTCCCTGTCGGGGTCGCGGGGGTGCCGGAGCCCATCCCGGCCACTGATGGGCGAAGGCGGGGTACACCCTGGACAGGTCGCCAGTCTGTCGCAGGGCCTCAATCACACACACATTCACTCACACATTCATACCTAGGGGCAATTTAGAGTCACCAATGAACCTATGAAGCATGTTTTTGGACGGTGGGAGGAAGCCGGAGTCCCCGGTGAAAACCCACGCATGCACGGGGAGAACATGCAAACTCCACACAGAAAGGTCCCAGCCGGGATTCGAACCGGGGCCTTCTCGCTGTGAGGCAAGAGCGCTAACCACTGCGCCACCGTGCAGCCCATAATTATATCAACGTCAGTGAAATATTGCATAACGAAACATCTGAATTCTGAAAAATTTTTGTGCTTTCAGTGGAATTTATTTAATTTGATTGTATTATGCAATCAAACCATTGTTCTTCTGTTTTATTATTTTATTATTATTATTTTATTAAGTGAGCTCGGGACTACAGCATAAAAACAAATCAGTTTATCACATAAAACATAATAAACTTCAATTCCCAGGGTTGTCCACTGATCCCCACCCAGATTGGGTCCTTAGGCAAGACCCTTGATGCTGCTGCCTATCTGGGTCCCTGTGCCCCTCAAGTACAGGGTTGTGTCAGGAAGGGCATCCGGCGTAAAAACTCTGCCAAATCACTGATGCGAAACAGTGGGTGCTGTTACGCTGTGGCGACCCCGAAAGTGATAAGCCGAAAGTGAACTACTACATAAAACATAAACCACAACAGCCCCTTACATGTATATTTTTTTGTTTCATATTCTTTAATTTTTCTTGAATTACTGCTTTGTTTTTCTGTGAATTGTGTAAGAATGACAAAAGTATTAAAAGGGAACGAGTTGGCAGAGTGGCTGTTTTGGTCCGCTAATATCTGGAGTTTGGTGAACTAATTATGCGAAGACGCTCGTTGGTCTTGGGTTCTGTGAATCAACCTGTTTGTTGAGATATTTTAGAGCAGGGGTCCCCAACTGGCGGACCGCGGTCCGGGTTGGGACCCCGGGACCCTTTTATCCGGACCGCCAAACATTTTTAATAAAAAAGTACGATTTTTCATTAATCTTTACACGGCGATTTTTGAACAGGCGCGCGCGAGGACAGCTACGTTCAGACCGGGGTCCTTCAACCGGAAAAGCTCAAAGCAGTGTTCTAATGTTTACGTAGTTGGGACGTAAAGTTATCTGGAATGTGCGTGAACAATGGCTCTATCAACAATTAGAAAAGTGGACTGAAAATGGTGTCTTTGGAGATGATGGACCGAAGCTTTCGCATTTATTTACCAGCAGTGAGTTCTACAAAGCCGGTTTGTATTATAAGCATGGAGTCTGCTTCTTTTGTTAAGAGCGCTGATATCAAGCGGCGCTACGAGACAAAACAAAACTTCTGTGACAAATTACCCGACAGAATGAGTGACGTGGTCACGGAAAATATACGAACTGAAAGTACAGTGTGAGCGTACAACACACAGACGTTAACAGCACAACAACGAGCTCACGAGTGGATGTTGGGCAAGCACTAAAGTCACTCCAAAATGATTAAAGTGTGTATGGAGGCAAAGACAGAAACAATATTAGAAGGAAAAGAGGGGCAGCAGCTTCAAGAAAAGGTCAGACAGATTCTCCTGTCGTCAACAAGAACCGAGCTGCTTTCCATGGATGTGCAGGGCTATGGAGCTACACTGGTGCCAATATTATTTGAAACCAATTAAAACAAATTTATATATAAAAAAATGATGTTTGGCAAAAAACAAAAATTAAATGTCAGAAAATTATTTTCATTCTAAAATGAACTTAATTTCAACTTCAAATGTACACTTTTTAAGGTTTCAAAACGAAACATTTTTATTCTTTTTTTTTTTTTTTTTTAGATTCAACTCTATTTTTTTTGTTAGTTTTCGAATATAAAAATTTCAGTTTCAAAACTTTTTGCCCTTTTGTTGTGGGGCTAACACGAAGGACCAAACCAAGTGGATGAGTGTGGTAACTTCAGTCCTGGTGCATTTTACTGACTCTGCTAGATCAGAGTTTTATCCCGTTTTGTTCGGGATAAAACTCTGATCTTTACATCCGTCTTGGGATAACTTTAGAACATGATAGTACAGACAGTCAGTGAAAACACTGGGCTTGAAGTTAGCACTCTCTTTGATTTTTGATGGGCCCTTTGTGTTAGCCCCGCCACAACAAGGCTAAAAGTTTTGAAACTGAAATTTTTATATTCGAAAAAGAAAAAAAAGAAGAGTTAAATTGGAAGAAATATTGAAACTGATTAAATCTAAAAAAGAAAACATTTGAAGTTGAAAATAATTAAGTGTATTTAAGAACAGTAAAAAATTTCTGACATTTTAACTTTTTTTTGGCCAAACACCAATATTTTTTCAATTTGTTTTATTTGGGTTTGAAATAATTTTGGCCCAAATTTAGCTCCATACAGTTCCAGCTAGACACCACCATTCAAAGTACCATCTACGTCTCTTTAAGTCTGTTTTGTAGTTTACCTTTGTTAATAATGTTTTTTGCACCTATGAAAGTTATTACTTTAATGTTCAATATGTAGCATTATTTGCAACGTACTTCTAAGGGTTGTAAAACAGAAAATTAACATTTGCACAAGAAAATTGATTAATTATGAATGCTTTATGAGGTACATTCATGTTACCTGTTGCACTTTAAGTGACAGGCAGCAGAATGTTAAAGTTTGTGAAAGAGCACACATATTGCACTTTAAGCAAGCAAGTTTATGTGCAATATTTTTTTAACTGTACAATGTATGTATGTATTTTTGTACATAAAGGAATTAGAGAAATACTTGTTGAGACAATAAGCTAAAATAGTTCTTTGCAAATTTAACTACACGTTGTAATTAAATAAAAGAACAGAAAAGTGAAATATCGACTGAATGTTTTTGCATGTTCGGACCCGGTCTACCAAGCTGACAGAGTTACTGGACCTCTCGCCAAATTAGTTGGAGACCCCTGTTTTAGAGAAATAAAGGGAGGGCTTGAGCACAAGACGGAATTAAGGCGTTAAATGAGGGTAGACTCACTAATAAAATTAAATATAGATCAAAACCAACTTTTTAGAAGTGTTCTTCTGCTGTTTTGGCTATTAACCACAAAATAAAGATTGTTTATACATGTGAAGTGTCTGCATCTCCGGGGAAAGGGAGAAGAGGACGCTTCTTTCTACATTGTTGATCATCTCGTAATCACAATTAAACTACATGTGTTTTGTCCATCCATGCATCCATCTTCCTAACCGCTTTGTCCCTTTCGGGGTCGCGGGGTGCCGGAGCCTATCCCGGCTACTGACGGGCGAAGGTGAGGTACACCCTGGACAGGTCTCCAGTCTGTCACAGGGCCTCAATCACGCACACATTCACTCTCACATTCACACCTAGGGGCAATTTAGAGTCACCAATTAACCTATGAAGCATGTTTTTGGACGGTGGGAGGAAGCCGGAGTCCCTGGTGAAAACCCACGCATGCACGGGGAGAACATGCAAACTCCACATAGAAAAGTCCCAAATCCCCCAGCCGGGATTTGAACTGGGGCCTTCTTGCTGTGAGGCAAGAGCGCTAACCAGTGCGCTAACCACTGCGCCAGTAGAACAGAGTTATTTTAAATAACTAGTTATTTTTCAAGTCAAATACAAATTTCTACGCCTGTATTCCCTTAAATTGTGGAGAGGATACCATATTATTTTATCTAATTTTGTTTTCAACCCCTGCTTCCTCTTGTGCGTCACCATTTGTGGATGTCATTGCTGCATTGTAGGCTATGTCTGTAACATTTGGCATTTCAATAAAACTAACAAAACTATGTTGACTGAATGTGTCACCATCAAGTCCACAATCACAAACAAAGACTTGGGGTCCGACTTGCAACATAACAAAGGGGGTGCATTAATTCCCTGGTAATTTCTGCTGGCTGCCGAGAATCGCATCTTCTCCCCTTAAATTGTGGAGTGGATGCGATGGAGATAATGCATTTCCAATGGAGGACCTCATGGCTCGAGAATTCCAGTATTATTAGACTGTCCATGGACCAGAACTTCACAGCTGATATCTGGCAAACTACAGTTCATCAACCTGAAAGCAGAAAAGTGTATCCAGGAGTAGTGATGCTTTGGGCTCAGAGAAGCTTTCACCAACAGGACTGAGTCAGAAACACCTTAAGGTCAGCAAACAGCTCAGTAGTTTGTGTCTAAGAGCACCAGTGACATTGTAGTAGAACATTATCAAGCTGCACCAACTTTAAGAACAAGTATTCCAGGACAAGGATCATACTTAGTTTGGTGTGCGCGCTCCTGCGATAGGGGAGGCACTTCTCTGCAAACAGGCAGTTCTCGGCATAACACCGGCGGGGTCTTGCCTAGGTATTCAGCCGTAGAGATGACGCGGAAGAGTGGGACTGCGGCGCTGGCATCGTGACGGCAGGTGAAGGTGAGCCCCGCTTTCGTGAGGCCGGAGCCTGGATGGAATCGTCATTTTTCTCTCGGCCCGCACACCAATTTGGGGCCGTCGAGGCGTGGGTAGAGGTTGCTGCCAGGGCGGAATCCGTAGCAGGAGTCACGCTGGACAGTCCTTGGAAACATATTGTGTCGTGTGGGACGACACTGAAGTTGGCTTCTGATTCACATCCGATTCGCGAGAGCATTCTACTGTATTTTTCACACCCCAACCACCTAAGAACAGGTCCTGTTCAAAAACTACAGCACCTAGACAGCTCAAACCTGGATTAAATTATGTTTAAGATACTAAATAATAGGCCATGTCCACACGTAGGCGGGTATTTCTACAAACGCATATCTGCTGACCTCCGTTTTATAAAAAGTGTTGCGTCCACACATGATTGTTTTAAAAATAATTCCATCGACACGTCCCCGCATACTTGCGCTCTTGGACGCAGTTGTGAGCTTGCCAGAACAGTAGTTGACAGTGTTTCCATTAACTCTGAAATTTTGCAAATTGGAATTCCGATAATAAATCCTCCTAATGGAAAAAACACAATTTCGAAAAAAACTCGGATTTTTCAAAAAAAAAGTTTTTGCGCTTAGAGGAGGTGGTTTTTGGGGCGTATCAAAACAGAACTTTTTCACAAAACTGTAATGGAAAAACTTTTTTGGAAATAGATGCGCCTCTTTGTGTGTCTGTCCTGAGCGCAACACGCGGACGGCAGGAGAGATCGAACAGCTTCACAGCTTCATCTGAAGCTACACTTCTGCAGCTTGGAGCCTGAAGTTGCTGAAGTCTTGTTTGAGGAAAAGCGCGAGTGCAGGTACAGAAACTTAAATGGATCTCGTCGTGTTTTTAAAGAGAAAAGTTTCTCACGAGCATCTGAGACTGTCAATAGACTCTGCGCGGCACATGCTCTCCAGACAGAGCTGTGACGTCACCGCAATGCTCCCTTTTTAGTGAGTCAAATAAAAAAAAAAAAAACTTGTTCTCATTCATTGTCGTGTTTTTAATGACTTATCGCGTGAGTTGGTTTGTGCTTTATCGCAAAATGATGATTTAATGGAAACAGTGTCATTTCCAAACATTGCTTTTTTCAAAATTCCTAGAATTTCGATAAAGTTTTGCGCAAATGTGTAATGGGAACGCAGCTAGTACTGACGTGTATGCATTAATTGTCGCAAAAAGTGACGTTTAAAAACGCAAATCACCGGTTATTCATGTCCACACGCAGACGCAAAACGGGAGATTTTCAAAATCTTCACCTTGGCCGGAGTTTTTCAAATGCACCGTTTTCAGTGACTTAAATCTTCGGTTTCGTGTGGATGATAGGCTAAAACGTATAGAAATATATTCGTTTTAGCAGATACCCGCCTACGTGTGGACAAGGCCATAAACTAAACACAGTTTCTGATTTGTGAAAGCTTTTACTGATTTGTGAAAATGTGAGGATGATTTTATCACATTTTTTTGTACTCTGACCACGCAAGAACAGGTCTTGTTCAAAAACTGCTGCACCTAGACAGCTCATACCTGGATTAAATTATGCTTTAGAGAGTAAAGAATAAATTAAACAGTTTTTGATTTGTGAAAGCTTTTTCGGATTTGCAAAAAGCCTGGTTTTTAGATGAATAAACCTCTATTTTTTCAAAGTTCCTCCCCTTTTCCTCTCCCCCCAATAACAGCTACACAGTTGCTACCTTGTATTTTCTTTTTTAGTAGCCATGATAGTCCAAGTTGTTGTCTTCTGAGTGAAATAAATTTCCTATCAAATGGAATTTTTGCAAAAAAATAAAAACAAAATAATAAAATAAAACATAGTGCTAGTAAAGTAGTACCTGCGAAGGACACAGGATTATAAGTAAATGGTAAGTAGTGTTTTTCCCATATTTGATCGATTTAGTTAGCTTAAAGTGATACATTTTTGATAAATGTTGTACTGCAGGTGATTGTTTCCTCTGAACAATGTGATAGTGGATGAACAGGTAGATATTTACTTAAAACAAGATGGTGCATCAAAATCTAGGGTGCATGTTTCCCATGCCTTCAATTTTGTTGCATCAAAAAAAGGATGGTGTTGTTATCGATAGGGAAATCTTTTAAGTTACAAGTTGAAGTTATTTAAGAATCCGGACAATGTTTTTTTTATTATTTTAAACCATACATTTTAATGTAATGGATTACTGAAAATATCTATTTAATGTAGTGTCAACAATTTATAAAATTAAATTTGTTGTAGCCCCAATGAAGATCAGCATTTTAATTGACAAATGTCTATGAGAATGATTTACATTTTCTTTAAAAAATTCAGTTTGAATTAGGGATGTCCCGATCCAACCACGTGATCGGAAATCGGGCCCAATCACGTGGTTGATGACTTGATAGAAATCGGACTCCTTTGTCTGATCAGGATTGGATATTTCATTTATTCTTATTGTGATTAGAACTTTATATTTCAATCTTATTATTCCTGATAAATACTCCACTCCAAGTCTGCATGTCATGAAAAGGTCACAAAATGTCATTACAAGAAAACGCAGCAGAAAACAGCAGCAGTTCAAACAGAAGGCTAACGTAAACAAATCAGTCAAGCTAGCTATTTGATCACAGATTCAAACTTCCGGGATCAATAACTCTTTTAAAAATGCTATACTGACAGCAGGTGTCTCTATTGTTTTGTCCTAACACAAACAACAACCTCTAGAGGCATTTCAACAGAAAAACATAGAGTTTTTGTTTCTTTTTAATGTGAAGCTCTTTGTGCTTCAGACAGACAGCTACACAGCAGCTGCTAACTGCTACATGGTAGCGCCGTGATTTTACTCCTTAGGACCCGAGCTGTACTTTGATATGCCTGTTTGATTTATCTGACAGAGAAATAACTGTTAAGAAAATTAACTACTGTGGTAATAAAACCAAAAATGTGATGTCTTAAGAACTTAAAAAGAAGCACATAATCTTAAAAATAACTAAATAAATAAAACTAATACATTAAAACTAATAATAATATCAGCTATTCATGAAAACTCATCAAATTTTATGCTAAAACAAAATCATAATTTATTTTTAAGAATTTTAAATTAGGGACAGGAATCACATTTGGTCAAAAATGTTCAAAAGCTCTAAAGATGTTAAAGCTAAAGTCACTAAACTTTATCACATGACTAATTATCACTTATATAACAAGAAAATTGTATTTTCTTCCTAGTTTATATTTGCTGTATTTTACTTGTTTATTAAAGCTACTTCACAGAAGTGTTTTATTTAAGATTTTAATGATAAAAGAAGGTTATTGAAATATAAATAAGGGACAACACTAATCTGTTTGTTTAATTTATTCATGTTTTAAATGTCTTATAAAAGTATCGGATCGGGACTCAGTATCGGCAGATACACAAAATCAAATGACTCGGAATCGGATCGGGCCCAAAAAAACCTGATCGGGACATCCCTACTTCACACCAACAGTGCCGCCCAAAACTCCAAGGGGAATGTCTAATGAACTCCTGTCGCTCTGCAGAAACTATGTCCAGGAAAATGTCAAGTTTTTAGATTTCGAATTAAAACAACAGAATCATAATTAAAAGACCACTTTAAAGTGCTTTAAAAACAGATCAAATATAGCTGGAGTAGGACTTTAAAATGCTGAAACTTAAACTAAAAAAAAAAAGGTGAAGCCTTTTAAACATTTTGTGATCAGTAGAGAGCCATTCATTGTGATTTTTGAAATTTACTTTTGTTTTTTGAATCATTTCCTTTTTCATTTTTAGGAATCATTTTGGTTTGTGGAATTTGTTTTTATTTCTACAACTTGACTTTTTTATTATTTGGTTTTCGTATTTGTCATTGAGATCTTTATAATGTTTTGCGTTGATGAATTTGTTTGTGTTTTAACCTTCAGGGTCACCGTAGTTAACCCTAAAACACCAATAATGTTGCAGTGAATAAATGGCTTTTTGGCTTGCCATAAATCTTCTACATTCATAATATCACCGTGTATCAGCTGATTCTGACGTGGAAAAAAGCATCTTTTCTTTCCTACTTTGCTCCGACATACACAATATTACTAACTTAGAGCGCTCTAAATGAGAGCGCTGGAGCACGAAGCTGCTTTTCTCCGCTGCAGTGTCCGCCGATAATTGTGGATTACACAAACACTTCATAACTGCACAGAGCTGCGTATCAGCGCGAGGCTCGTTTACTCCGCTTCAGAATCCGCTGGAATTACACTCATTGTGTTAACGTTAGATGAAAGAATGTAGCCTAAACACTGGAGCTAAATGAGCTAAAGCTCTGTGTTGAAGGATTTGAACAGACTGTTTTCATTCCTTCCACCTGCCGCCATGAAAGTTCTGGTCCAGCTGGACCTGCAGCTTCACTGAGCTATGATGGAAACGTCCTGAGAGTCTGAAGGAGGAAGTTTGTTGTCAGTTTGGAGCTTTGGCAAACTGACAAGAATCTTTTAGTAGATTCTTGTACTTTCAGTAAACAGTCATACCAGGGTTTCCACAGCTGTGATGAATATCATGTGGCACTATATTCAATGTTGATAAAGAATTACAATAATTATATTTACAGACTCATTTAGGCAACACATAAATGTATACATTTGATTTCTTAAAACAGCCCACAGTGTGCTGACTCAGGAGGACACTAACATTTGGATATTTGACTGATCCCTCTGGGTCTTCTTAATAAAAGTCTCAAGGCATCATTGTAAATCACTTTTAATCTCTGAAGGCTGACCAAAGGTGTGCAGTGTACAGTGGAGTGTAGTTTGCTCTACATAAGGTCATTCTCACTTCAATGGAACAAGAACCAAATTTCCTTGGGAGTAGATTAACTTGTGCATAACATTCAGCACTGACGATACATGTCCACATCATTTGACAGTCAGTGATCACATGACCCAGATATTTGATTTATTACAGATACTAAGGATATTTCCAGACAGTTTAAAGCATGGAAATGACATATATTTGTCCTCTTTTTTATGGGAGATCATAGTTAAACTTTTGAATGGATTTTATTGTATATCATGTTGTTCTCCGTACTTAGAACACACATTAAGTAACTGCTGGAGTCCAACTGAACTGAGGCTAAAGACCACCAAGTCATCAGCGTAGATGGATGATCTACCACAGTATCTCCAACCATGCAGCCACTTCTACACCATTGTTCGATATTTTCCTCATCAGTTGAGTTGATTGTGTGATGATGATTGATCTGAAACTGATCTGTTTCAATAATGATTTTCTTGTAAATCTGATCAAACTCTGTTTACTTGCTGGAACTCCAGCTGTCATCACTGCTCCTGAACACACTTTCTGTCTGATTTCAGATTGAAGAACTGCAGTTTGTCAGAGATCAGCTGTGAAGTTCTGGGCGCAGTTCTGAAGAACAACCCGTCCAGACTGACAGAACTGGACCTCAGCAGGAACAAAATCCAGGATTCAGGATTTCTTCATCTGCGTGGTTTTCTGGAGACTCCAGACTGCAGACTGCAGACTCTGAGGTCAGTAAATGAGCTGAACTCCCTGAAGGATGAGAAGAAGGTTTCAGGTGAAGAACTTTCTGATGTTTCACTGGAAGATTTTCTGAACATTTTCTGGATCACAGCTTGGAGTCAGTTCAGCCGTCTGATGAATCTCTCTACAACCTTTCCTTGATCCCATGACCTTTTCCAACAAGGTCAAGGAAAAGAGGAAAAGGAGACAGGAGGGAATGTTTCCACCATGCTGATGTGTCTCCTTTTCTGTCTCTTCTTGACTTCCTGTTTCTGCTTCACTGCAGATCTACTTCTAGAATATTTGGAAATGACTAAAGGAAAACAAAAATTTACAAACTCAAGCAGATCACTTTGTTTATAAATTTAAAAATCTTCATGTTGGTTCTAAAAGGTGGACATTTGAAAAGGAATTTTTCCAAATAGCACAGAAAGAAACGCCGGTATCTCATCATGTTTTGTCTAAACATAAAAAACAGATTGATTTGTCACTTTATAAAGTTGATAACCAATTATAATTGCAAATGCCCACCCCCCCCCCACCCCCTGTCCCAACACGAAACGACTGTCAACTATCCGTCAATCAAACATTGTGCTGCTCTGTCCTTTATTGGAGTAGACTGTCAGAGAGCCAGGCTGGCAGTAATGACAGGTGGAGCTCAGTCACACCAGTAAACTGCAGAAAAGATATCATTATAATGAAGAGTAGGGAATTGACTTCTGTTTGACTGATGTGAAAATGTGGTGGACAGAGCAACCAAAAATCAGGACAGGATAAAAAAAATTGAAAAAAAGTCGATTATTGATTGTTTAAAGATGTTTTAAATAATCACACTGGGCCCTTAAAAGAGATCAACTAAACAACAAGGAAACTCAGTAACATGAAAGAACCCTTTAACAAAGTAACATGAACAGAACTGACCTCATTTATTGGACACTAAAGGGGAACATATATAGTGGGAGATCAAATCACTCAAGACACACAAGGAGGAACTGAAAAAGACAAACTTCAACTATAAACACATTAATCTAATCTGCTAAATGTAAACTAAATCTAACATACAGTGACCCTTAAGACATTGACGAAAATCTCTATAACTTTAAGGAAAGGATAATAATCTATACAAACAAACCCCCTGCAGACCGGAGTGATTTTTGTGCCACTATATTAGAGGCAAAAGTCAGTTTTGAGATCCACATTTTCTAAATTGCTAACAAAATGTAAAGTACTAAGAAAAAAAATAACATAATTTGTAAATAAAAATATTTTATATTTACTTCCAAAACCTTTTTCAAAAATATTTTTGCGTTTGAAGCACAAAGGTTTTCAGATGCATAGTGCCTCATCTCGCTTTTGCCCTATCTTTGATTTTGCGTTTAAAATGTTGTCTTAGTTTTACGTTTGTGCCACCCCAAACTGCCTGCTGATTGGTCTAGATTCTATCCAATCAGGTGTCTTTGCCTCGCATTGCCGTGCTTGGAGACTGAGGCAGACTTTGGACTTTCTGTTGGCCAGTCTGTTCATCAGAATTCTTCAGTCTTCAACCATTCTGGACACTTTCTCTTTGAGTAGAACTCAGAAGGAGCAGCAAAGCTCAAACATACAACAGGGTTCTGGATTTATTCATGTTAGTGCTGCGACCAGCATGTTTAAAATGTCTGCAGCAGAAAAAAGCGTCTCAGCATCATCTCCGTGCAGCCTCACGTTACATTACGTTACGATCAGTGTTGGGACTAACGCCGTTTAAGTATAACGGCGTTACTAACGGCGTTATAAATCAAGTAATTTAGTAATCTAACTAATTACTTTCATCCTCGCTGTAACGCCGTTATAGTTACTTCGTGTAAATCGCGGCGCGTTACTTCAAAGTTTGATGATCTTGCTGGAGCTGGGCGCTTCGCACCCGAAAGTTGCTTGTGTTGCGCGCCCCAAGTTGCATCAAGATACATGAGAAAATCCGGTTTCTTTTCAAAATATAACCAGTTTTTCACAATAAAATGCCACGATTGACAAATGTGATCATGTTTTTGTGTCTAAACAGGCGGTAGACACGGATATAAACATACAATCACAACACAAACGTGCGCGCGCGAGCACAGAGACACACAAAACAGACAGGCACGCACACTTTTTTTTCTTTTTTCACAGACACGTACACACGCAGATCAACGTGGATAGACTCCGGTGCGGGGTGAGGAGTTTTGGGAGTTAATAAAACGACAACAGAGAGGCAGAGAGTAGCTCATCTTAGCAGAAACGGGGTAATATTTATAAAACACAAACACAGACAGACACGAGCGTGCACAGATCAACGCAGTGAGCAGACTCAGGAGCGAGTGGGCGGGGCTGCGGGATTTTGGGAGAGAAAAAAGAGATGCAGAGAGCTGCTCCTCTTAGCAGAAATATGGGTTAATAATTGTAGTTTATTAATTTATTATTGTTTTGCACTTTCAGTTTTTTAAGCCATTTTGTTTAATTATAGTTGTAGGTAAGATACTTGAAGTATGTTAATAGTTGAAACGTTTACCTTTTTTGTGTGAAGTTACATTTTTTATATACCACTTGTTGCAGTGTTTTGTGTGATAATTCTGACAAATAAATATTGAAAATTCTTTCCCTAAACCCTCTCTCATGTGTATCCTAAACTTAGACAATATGACTCCATTGGAAAACTATACCAGTATACTATTGTCGGTTATCATCTATTATTGAATGTAAATTATTTTTTTTATTTGTAACGCAGGAAAAAATACAAAATATTACCATATTTAAAGAGTAATTTAAAACGAGTTACTTTGCCAAGTAACTAATTACTTTGAAGATGCAGTAATTGAGTTACTAACTCAATTACTTTTTGGGAGAAGTAACTAGTAACTATAACTAATTACTTTTTTGAAGTGAGATGCCCAACACTGGTTACGATTATGATTTGTATGAATGAGCTATAGTTATAAAGCTATATATTTTTGCAACACTGGAGCTTCCAGCTTCTCCTGGAGGAATGTTCTGCTGAACATGGTGACCTCCTTCACTCAGAGGTCAGAGGACTCAGCAGAGACAAAGTTTTGCAGCACTTCCTCTCTCTACTCAGTGAAATCAAGGATTTCATGGAAATGAGGGGAGCGGATACTTCTTTACTAAGTTCTGTCCAAGCTGGTAGAAGAGTCTTCAAGCAGATTCTGTGACTTTGAGAAACTGGAGCCTGTGTGACATTTATTGTGAAGCTTTTATGGATGTGGACATCAGTGAGTTGTCAGGACAGATGCTGACCTGTTCTCTGTTGATCCTGTGGAGATGGAAGTCCTAAATCTCCACAATGATGTTCAGATCAAGACTCTGCAGCATTCTCAGCACTTCTGGGGGTTAGTGCAGCCAGAAAATGATCCAAATCTCCAGCAGGCTGCTCTGAAATTGGCAGCATTATTTGGGTGGACATTTCTTTGTGAATCTGCCTTTTCTGACATGAATGTCATGAAGTTCAGAACCAGACTGACAGATGAACATTTAGATGACTCCATCAGAGTAAACCTCAGTGGATCCACTCCAGCTTACAGCTCTGGTTGAATCTATACAGGACCAGACTTCTCACTGACAGAATTGGATGAGAAAGTTTTCAACACAAAACGTCTTTTGCTTTAATTTCACTGTTTTTTCGTGTGTTCAATGTGAAAATTTAAAATGTAAATCAAAGCAATTAAACATAAGTAGATCTCCGGCTGTTTCCCTATTTAAAGTATCTCAAAATGTTCATATTGAAAAAAGCTTATGTGACAGCAAGTGAAATGGGTGAACCTAAGTCTCCCTGCTCTGCTCCATCTGAAGCATCCACTTGTAGACATAGATCCATGAACGTCTTTGTTTTCCTGGTCTGATCTGGGATCTGGATCTAAACTATAACTGCGATATCGCTCACTATCTTTGTTGCACGCTAATGTTAGCTTGGGGTGTGAGGGGCTGTAAGCTAGAGAGACAGCAAGTGAACAAAGATTTCATCAGATATCAGCGTGAGGGTTACTTCTAGGGCAGCCATGATTAGTTGAATAATCGATGACTAATCGACTATAACATAGTCGACAACTAATTTGGTTGTCAGAACGTTGTTTTTTGTTTGTTTGTTTTTTGCTTGTTTTTTCCTTGTTTTGATTTCAAAACTACTGCTCGCACTTTCTAATGCCGGGTCTGCTATTTTCTTTGTCACACATGTGCAGTGGTGCTAATCCAGTCAGCAGTGATGTCACAGGAAGTTCTCGGTAGGCTCATAACAACACGCTAACAGACAGTTTGAAAATGTGGGAAACAAAATTCTGTTCAATTCAATCCAATTTTATTTATATAGCCCAAAATCACACAGGAAATTTGCCTCATTGGGCTTCATGCAAGTAATTTTACAGATGCAGAAAATTAGTCATAAAATATGCACAATTGCTAAAAACTAAACAGACTAAATAAAACTGGTTATCCCTGCCCTTAGACCCTCCCTCCCGGTAAGGAAAAACTCCTAAAAAACCTGAGTCAGGAAAAAAGAAGAAACCTTAGGGATTCCCACATGAGGGAGAGATCCTATCCCAGGACGGACAGGCGATACCAGAACAGTTAAAGAAAGATTAGCTTCTACAACTAAGTATCTAGAAGAGTTTATTCAGATGGAGCTGAGGGACGAGTGATGATTAAGTCCACAGTCTTTCCAAAAGTAAAAAAAAGAGGAAAAAGTGTCCAATGTAATTTCTGCAAAGCAGAACTTGTGTTCCATGAGATCACCATGGTGATGCATGAAGATGAAGCATGTTGTGACTGAGTTTGATCAAGATAAACTGAGAGCTTCGACTAGCTAAGCGAACATTGACGCTAACACAACAAGCTCAACTGCGGCTCTTATTAATGCGCTCTTTGGAGAGAAATCAGAAGATCTGGAGCAGATCTCTGTCAGCATTGTGAACGTTTCATAATCCGCGCTCTTTGAACCAAACGCCACAAGGACGACGCAGATTATAAACTTATACTGGAAATGAACCGCTCGTCCAAAGCTTCCTTCATATTCCACGGCGCAATCACATCGTTTGGTTCAAAGAGCAGGTTTAGAAACGTTCACCACGCAGAGAGAGAGGCTGTGTGTCGGTACGGATCTGCAGCAGTTATGAAGTGATTTGAAAACTTAAGTCCCAAAAATGAAGTGGCTCGCCTAAAAGTCCAGAGCTAAAATGACAAGTGTAGCATAGGGTTGGGCGATAAAACGATAATTATCGTTATTGCAATATTACTTTTTTTCGATAGTGAAATGAGTGTATTGCGATAAACTTTCGTTTTAAATGAACACAGGAGAAACCCCTGGAAGAGCCGCGCTTCTTCTTCTTCTTACGGAGCGGCTGATTCTAGGAGCCCAGACTGAGAGGGGGGGGCACGGAGGCCCCGAATGATGACAAAAGGACACAACAGAAAACATTATTTCAGTAAACCAATAACCAATATATAATCACAAATACTTTTATTTTTAATGTCAAGGTAACGATGTTTATATATTTTGTTTTGGAAACATCGTCACCGGACCCCCCTCCTCTAAATTGAAAATGGTTCAGTCCGAATGGATTATTCTTCCGCAGCTGTTTGTGACCGACAGATCCACAGAGTGTGAGGGAGAGAAGACACGCTTTAAAATCAGGAGTTTAAACACCTGATTTAGAGGAGAACCTCCATGAAAAAAGAAAAAAGGAGACAGTCTGTCTATGCGTTTCATGGTATTCCTACAGTTAGCAGCTGCCACCTCTGGGACAATACATGGGCTTGACGGCTGCCACTTGAGGAGCCTCATCAGCCTCTCAAACAACTGGGTTGCTAGCCCAGCTGTATATATAATTTTGCATACGTCCAAATTATGATTTAATCCTCACGGCTCAATGCCTCAGAGAGAGCTTATGGATCTGTCGCATACCTAAGAATCATGGATGATAATGAACATATCTATACTTCATTCCTAATGGCAAGATCAAGAGTTGCTCCTCGGAAATGGTTGTCCATGTCTTGACTGGAGCTCAGTGCAGCTCTTACAGGAGCACAACTTGCCAAGACTTTGCACACAGAACTGAAACTGCCACTGCAGAACACTGCAGAATTGGATCATCAGAGGCCGGCAGATGATAACAAAACATCAGCAACAGTGTGTGGAGTGCCAAAAATGGCATGGCAGACCTACCTTCACCAAAATGGCTGAATTGCCAACAGCAAGAATATTACTAACTTAGAGCGCTGCAGCACGAAGCTGCTTTTCTCTTCTGCAGTGTCCGCCGATAATCGTGGATTACACAAACACTGCATAACTGCACAGTGCTGCGTAATAATAATAATAATAATAAATTTTATTTATATGGCGCCTTTCCTGACACCCAAGGTCGCCTTACAGATAAAAACAAACATAATAAACAGCTTAAAATGACAGTCATAAAACATATAAAACATATAAATATAATACAATACAGCAAATTAGGTGGGATAGGCTAATGTGAAGAGGTAGGTTTTGATTTTTTTTGCAAATTGAGGGAATGAGTCCAGGTTCCGTAGATCAGAGGGAAGGGAGTTCCAGAGCTGGGGGGCAGAGCGACTGAATGCTCTGTCCCCCATGGTGATGAGGCGAGTAGTGGGTACCATCAGCTGAAGGGAGGAGGAAGACCTGAGGGAACGGGCGGGAGTGGCAACATGGATGAGTTCACAGAGGTATGGAGGGGCGAGGTTGTGGAGGGCTTTGAAGGTCAGAATGAGGAGTTTGTAGTTGATCCGTTGAGGCACTGGGAGCCAGTGAAGCTGCTGCAGGACAGGTGTGATGTGAAGAGAGGTGGAGGTGTGTGTTATGATCCGGGCAGCAGAGTTCTGAAGCAGTTGGAGCTTGCGTAAAGTTTTGTAGGGGAGTCCAGATAGAAGAGAGTTGCAATAGTCCAGACGGGAGGTGATGAGACTGTGCACTAGAACAGCTGTGGAGTGTTGACTGAGTGAGGGACGGAGACGGCGAATATTACGGAGGTGGAAGTAAGCAGTCCGGGTGACGTTATTGATGTGGGCAGTAAATGAGAGAGTGCTGTCGAGGATGACACCCAGACTCTTAACTTGAGGGGAGGGGAAGATGGAGCTGTTATCGAAGGAAATTGAGAAGTTATTGAGCTTTTTTAAGTTGGTCTTTGTTCCTATAATAAGTAATTCAGTTTTGTTACTGTTTAGCTTAAGAAAATTTGAAGTGAACCAGGATTTAATTTCTAGAAGGCAATTGGAGAGGGAGGCAGGGGGGAGAGTGGCATCAGGCTTGGAGGAGAAGTAGAGCTGGGTGTCATCCGCATAGCAGTGAAAGTGAATGTTGTGTTTACTGAAGAGTTGGCCGAGGGGGAGAAGGTAGATGATGAATAGTAGGGGCCCCAGGACAGAACCTTGGGGCACACCTGCTGTGACCGGCACTGTTGGAGAAGTGAAGGATTTTAATTGAATGAATTGGGTGCGGTCTGAGAGATATGATTGGAACCAGTTGAGGGGTAGGTCAGAGATGCCGATATTTGAAAGTCTTTCCAGTAGGATGGGGTGAGAGATGGTGTCAAAAGCAGCAGTCAGATCAAGCAGGAGGAGGATGGAAACTAAACCAGAGTCTGCGGCGAGGAGGAGGTCATTTGTAATCTTAAGAAGGGCTGTTTCTGTACTGTGGAGCTGACGGAAACCGGACTGGAATTTTTCATATAAATTATTGGAAGAGAGGTGGTTGTGGAGTTGTGAGGCCACAACTTTTTCGAGGATTTTTGAAATGAAGGGAACATTTGAGATTGGGCGGAAATTATTGAGATTGGTGGGATCTGATCCTGGTTTTTTGAGGATGGGGGTGACAGCTGCTGTTTTGAAAGCGAGGGGAACGGTACCAGTTTTGAGAGAGGTGTGGATGATATTCTTGATGAGAGGGGATAAGGAGGGAAGAGCAGCCTTGACCAGAGCGGTTGGAAACGGGTCAAGCTGGCAGGAGGTGGTTTTTGATTTTTTAATAAGTTCGCTGATTTGCAGTACTGAGGGCAGTGTGAATTCTGAGAGAGGCTGATGTGGGGAGAAGAGAACTGGCGACGGTGTACTTGAAGTGGTGACAGGTTGAAGCTGCTGATGAATGTGATCAATTTTTGAAGAAAAGAATGATGCCAGGGTGTTACAGAAATCAGAGGAGTATAAATGAGGGGGAAGTGAATTTGGGCAGGTTGTTGTACGTGAGAGAATAGAAAATAGGGCTCTTGAATTGCCTTCTGATGAATTTATTAAGCCAGAGAAATATTCTGCTTTGGTTTTGGATATGGCATCTTGATAGGTATGGATATGGCTATGATACATGTCCTTATGAATAGTGAGACCAGTTTTCCTGTGTATCAGCGTGAGGCTCGTTTACTCCGCTTAAGAATCCGCTGGAATTACACTCATTGTGTTAACGGTAGATGAAAGAATGTAGCCTAAACACTGGAGCTAAATGAGCCAAAGCTCTGTGTTGAAGGATTTCAACAGACTGTTTTCATTCCTTCCACCTGCCGCCATGAAAGTTCTGGTCCAGCTGGACCTGCAGCTTCACTGAGCTATGATGGAAACGTCCTGAGAGTCTGAAGGAGGAAGTTTGTTGTCAGTTTGGAGCTTTGGCAGACGTCCACTAGATTAGAGTCAGTCAGACTGCTGAAGCTTCATGTTTGAGTCAGCTGAAGTCAGTAAGTCATTTCTGACAGTGGACTTGTGTTCAGAAAAACTCACTTCACAGTCAGTACTGACAGCAGAACCATCAGAACTCTGCAGTCTGTAGACCATCTAAGAAACTGAAGAAGATCCTGAAGAATTTCTGGGATCAGAAAAGGAACTTTAGGAGCAGCAGACACAGTGGACAGAATGACCAGTAACTGACGTGGACCTGTTCATGTCCAAACACACACGGTTCTTTAGAAGCTCCAGAACTGAATCAGCTGAAACACTCAGACTAACATCAGAACCATCAGCAGCTCCTCTGCAGGACCACATTCAGACATTTTGGATCCTGGTGTTTTTCAAGGCTCCTCTACAGTTTAGAGATGTGAGTATATGCTTTCAAAGGAGAACTAAAGACTTTTGAGCTGTTTTTCTGCACAACCTGCTTTTTCCAGTCAGGATGAAGAGAGAAAGGAAAGTTTAGCTCTGCTTCATTCTTTGATTGTGGTGAACATCTTTGAGTTTTTGCAGAGAAACTTCATGCTTTCCTGGATTTTTCTACACTTACAATAGTTTGTTTCAACAAGTCCAACATAAAATCCTACATTTCAGCTAGTTTCTAAATGTGATTTTAGTTCCTGATTTGAAAGGAACCAGAGTGTTTAGTGTCTGCAGAATCTTTCCATGAACAACTGAATGCTGTTTTTCTTTTCTGTCCTTTAGTCTTCATCTGAATCTGTGTTGAACCTCATGGAAACTTCAGCAGTTCCAGTGGAAACATTGATGCTGTCACAGCTGTAGAAATCTGATCTCTAACGGAAGATTCCACTTAAAGCCAGAATGATCCGTTGACTTTGATTCTTCAGACTCTTGTTGTGTCTGTGACCTTCAGACACTCAATTATTACATTGTACTGTCATCTCTCTCACATCAAATGTGCTGTTAACTATCTCAAAGTGCCCACTCATCAAAAATCAACTTTTTAGAGCTTTTAATTGTATCATAATGCTAATTCCTCAAGAAAAACAACCCAAAGCAGTATTTTGCTTCATTCATGCATCTCTGAACATTTCTCTAAAGCTCTGCCCTCTGAGCACCAGCCCCTCCCATTTCAAGTAAGTGAGTGGGTCTTCACATTATTACATATGAAAGTGAGGAACAGCCCCTTCCAGGACTTAGAGGATTGTGGGCAGTCTCAGGCACACCTGTGCACTAATCATGATGTCAGATCAGCGTCTTGATGTGGCACACCTGTGAGGTGGGATGGATTATCTCAGCAAAGCAGAAGTGCTCACTATCACAAATTTAGACAGATTTGTGACCAATGTTTGAGAGAAATGGTAATATTGTGATTCTGAAATGAATTTTAGATCTTTAAGTCTATCTCATGAAAAATGGGGGCAAAAACAAAAGTGTTGGGTTTATATATTTGTTGTGTGTAGATTAACTTGTGCATATAACATTCAGCACTGACGATACATGTCCACATCATTTGACGGTCAGTGATCACATGACTCAGATATTTGATTTATTACAGATACTAAGGATATTTCTAGAAAGTTTGAAGTATGGAAATTACACATATTTGTCCTCTTTTGTATGGGAGATCATAGTTAAACTTTTCAAAGCATTTTATTGTATATCATGTTGTTCACCGTACTCAGAACACACATTAAGTAACTGCTGGAGTCCAACTGAACTGAGGCTAAAGACCACCAAATCATCAGCGTAGATGGATGATCTACCACAGTATCTCCAACCATGCAGCCACTTCTACACCATTGTTCGATATTTTCCTCATCAGTTGAGTTGATTGTGTGATGATGATTGATCTGAAACTGATCTGTTTCAATAATGATCTTGTAAATCTGATCAAACTCTGTTTACTTGCTGGAACTCCAGCTGTCATCACTGCTCCTGAACACACTTTTCTGTCTGATTTCAGTTGGAAGGACTGCAGTTTGTCAGAGATCAGCTGTGAAGTTCTGGGTTTAGTTCTGAAGAACAACCCGTCCAGACTGACAGAACTGGACCTGAGCTTGAACATCATCCAGGATTCCGGATTTTTTTATCTGCGTGGTTTCCTGGAGAGTCCAGACTGCAGACTGCAGACTCTGAGGTCAGTAAATGAGCTGAACTCCCTGAAGGATGAGAAGAAGGTTTCAGGTGAAGAACTTTCTGATGTTTCACTGGAAGATTTTCTGAACATTTTCTGGATCACAGCTTGGAGTCAGTTCAGCCGTCTGCTGAATTTCTCTACAACCTTTCCTTGATCCCATGACCTTTTCCAACAAGGTCAAGGAAAAGAGGAAAAGGAGACAGGACGGAATGTTTCCACCATGCTGATGTGTCTCCTTTTCTGTCTCTTCTTGACTTCCTGTTTCTGCTTCACTGCAGATCTACTTCTAGAATATCTGGAAATGACTGAAGGAAAACAAAGATTTCCAAACTCAAGCAGATCACTTTGTTTGATTCATACATTTAAAAATCTTCATATTGGTTCTAAAAGGAGGAAATTTGAGAAGGAATTTTTCCAAATATCACAGAAAGAAACACCGGTAGTTCATCGTGTTTTAACTATACATAAGAACCAGATTAATTTGTCACTTTATAAAGTTGATAACCAATCAAAATGGCAAATGCCCCCCCTCAATCAAACATTGTGCTGAGGGTGTCCTTCATTGGAGTAGACTGTCAGAGAGCCAGGCTGGCAGTTATGACAGGTGGAGCTCAGTCACACCAGTAAACTGCAGAAAGGATATCATTATAATGAAGAGTAGGGAATTGACTTCTGTTTGACTAATGTGAAAATGTGGTGGACAGAGAAACCAAAAATCAGGACAGGATAAAAAAATATGAAAAAAGTTGATTATTGATTGTTTAAATATGTTTTAAGGAAACTCAGTAACATGAAAGAACCCTGTAATAAAGTAACATGAGCAGAACTGACCTCACTTATTGGACACTAAAGGGGAACATATATAGTGAGAGATCAAACCACTCAATACACACAAGGAGGAACTGAAAAAGACCATCTTCAACTCTAAACACTATTCAAACACATTCATTTAACCTGCTAAGTGTAAACTAAGTCTAACATACAGTGACTCTAAAGAAATTGATGAAAATATCTATAACTTTAAGAAAAGGATAATAATCTATTCAAACCCACCCCCACCCCCCGACACAGAAAAGTACAATCAGCTGCTTGCTGTTATCATTGATTTCTGAGGAGTGATTTTTGTGCCACCATATTTCAAGCAAAAGTCAGTTTTGAGATCCACATTTTCTAAATTGCAAACGAATATAAAGTGTTAAGTAAAACTATCATATTTTGTAAATAAATAAAAAAAAATGCTTTCAAAAACTTTTTTTTTTTTAAATATTTTTGCGTTTGCAGCACAAAGGTTTTTAGATGCGTATTGCCTCATCTTGCTTTCGGCCTATCTTTGATTTTCCGCTCAACATTTTGGCCCAATCCGAATACTCCCCTTCACCCTCTCCCTTAGCCCTCCCCCTTGATTTGAAGTGGCAGTTGAAGTCGAAGTCGTGTCCGGAATTATTATTTTTTAAGTTTCACACTCCAAACAGAGGGGTCTAAAGTCCGCTATCGCGAGAGTAACCCGCATCGCGCAAAGAAGCTCTTTTCTTCCCTTTGGTGCGCTCTGAACCGCAGATGTTTTTTTTAAATGTAAGTAATTACTTTGTGTTGTAGTGTGACCTTTTTAAAGTTACAAAACCGCTGTTGTTATGGATATTAAACCGCTGGAAGTGCCGCACTAATGCTAGCGGACTGGCGATGTTGATGACGTCATTGAACGGAAGTCACGTCCAAAATATTAGACACTATTTTTTCATCACCCTCCGTTTGGAGCAAGCACGGAGGGATAAACGAAGGGGGAGGGCTAAGGGAGAGGGAGAAGGTGAGTATTCGGATCGGGCCTTTCTCTCAGGCTGTGTCGGAATTCCCCCCCAATCACTGTATAGTGCATTTGCCATTTTCTAGTGCTGTCCGAATCTACTAATTACAAATTGAGTGTACTCAAAATTTCCCAGAAGTCTTTGTGAAAAACTAGCGTACATCGATGGTCACTAGATTAGCGGATATTGACCAGAATGCATTACGGTCTAACAGTTTCAAACAAAAAAAATTGTTTAAATACAATATTTTAATAAACAAATAACATTTCCACCGTTAGAACACAGTGGAGTCATAAATAACAGTGAAATGTTTGTTTTTATTTGATTTTCACTTCGTGAAATCAATAACGTCATATCTGGTTTCTAGAAAAACGTTAGAAAAAGTTGTAAGCATCGTGTCTGAATTACCTTTAAAATCCAGTGCACTATATAGTGTTTTAGTAGTTAGGGATTAGGGGGGCAATTAGGACACAACCACAGTGTTACGTTTGTGCCACCCCAAACAGCCTGCTGATTGGTCTAGATTCTATCCAATCAGGTGTCTTTGCCTCGCATTGCCGTGCTTGGAGACTGAGGCAGACTTTGGACTTTCTGTTGGCCAGTCTGTTCATCAGAATTCTTCAGTCTTCAACCATTCTGGACACTTTCTCTTTGAGTAGAACTCAGAAGGAGCAGCAAAGCTCAAACATACAACAGGGTTCTGGATTTATTCATGTTAGTGCTGCGACCAGCATGTTTAAAATGTCTGCAGCAGAAAAAAACGTCTCAGCATCATCTCCGTGCAGCCTCACGTTACATTACGTTACGATTATGATTTGAGCTATAGTTATAAAGCTATATATTTTTGCAACACTGGAGCTTCCAGCTTCTCCTGGAGGAATGTTCTACTGAACATGGTGACCTCCTTCACTCTGAGGTCAGAGGACTCAGCAGAGACAAAGTTCTGCAGCACTTCCTCTCTCTGCTCAGTGAAATCAAGGATTTCATGGAAATGAGGGGAGGATACTTCTTTTCTAAGTTCTGTCCAAGCTGGTAGAAGAGTCTTCAAGCAGATTCTGTGACTTTGAGAAACTGTCATGAAGTTCAGAACCAGACTGACAGATGAACATTTCAATGACTCCATCTGAGTAAACCTCGGTGGATCCACTCCAGCTTACAGCTCTGGTTGAATCTATGCCGGACCAGACTTCTCACTGAGAAAGTTTTCAACACAAAGCGTCTTTTGTTTTAACTTTACTGTTTTCGTTTGTTCAATGTGAACATTTAAAATGTAAATCAAAATAACTAAACATAAGTACATCTCCAGCTGTTTTATTATTTAAAGTATCTCAGTGAGCATAAAAGGTTGGAGACTTCTGCTTCAGATGAAGTCCACATGCAGACTAAATCAGTTATAATGGAGTTCTATGGAGAAAATATTGTAATGTTGTAATTACTATACTCATTATAAATTAGAAACAACTTCTCAAAATCACCAACTTCGTTTCATCGAATATCATCTATAAAATATCAGATATTTTTTTTTTTTTTGAGTAAATTTCTTTTAGAATCTTAATGTAAAGAAAATAGTTTTTTTTTTAAATAAACCAGAAGCTTATAAATATTAAACAGCAGCGTTGACCCGTCTGGATCAGTTTGTTAAAATATTGTCCGACATTAAACTGTTCCATAGTCTGAAAAAGGGTGAGGACCACTTTCCTACAAGACTTCTGGGATCAGAGAGAAACTTTAGGAGCAGCAGAGAGAGAGAGGACTCCACCAGAATCCACTGATGAGATTTGAAATGAGATTCTGTGATCTCCTGATAAACATAGATTCAGTTCTGTAATGATTTACCAACATTTGTGATTTGAACAAAGTCAATTTCTTAAAAAATTTTCAAGATATTAAAAAATGACTAGAAATAAACTTTAGGGCTTTGATAAAAGTTGATGCTTTAAAGTGAGGAATGTGTTCATCTAAAGACGGTTAGTTTGTTAAAACAACATTACATTTCTATAATATCATAAAACCTGACATAAGATAACACTTTCAAATTATTATTAGTGTTTTGTTTTTGCGAGAGAATAATTATGAACTGAAACGTAAAGGGAATAATGGTTTTGATAAACATACAACTTTTTTATTAGACAAATGCTTGGCTCGTAGAAACCTAATATGGCTGGTAAACTTTGGATGTTATAACCAGTCATAACTAAAAATGTTTTTAAAGATATGCGTAATCGGAGGAATGCTGAAGGTCTTTAGGTGGTGCGCATATTATACAGACTTCCAACCTAGTGAGTATGATAAAAGATTTAAATCCTGGATCAATAAAGGACTAACAACATACCTCTCATTCACACACAAAGGTATACTACTGAGTTTTCAATCCCTGAGTGCTAAATGTGACCTACAACAGATAGATTTTTAAAGGTCCCTACAAATGCGAGATTATTTTAATAAACGATGCAAAATTACAAATTTATCGTTGAATGAAACCAACTTCTTTAAAATCTTAGAACGTGCTTACCACTCAAATATAAATAAATAAATTTCAATTTTATGCAATGCACTACTAGATGCCAAAAAAGTAAACACTCAATACATAAAAGAAAAATGGGAGAAGGAAGCTGGGATAAATATTTCTGAAGAGGCCCGGACAGAAATATGCTCATCACAATGGTCTTCAACAAATTCATCAGAATGGAGGGAACACTGCTGGAAAATGTTATAAGGTATTTCAAAACTCCTCTCCAGGGTAAATATGAACATGTGAATCGAGAGTGTTGGAGGTGATGTGGTTCCACGGCCCCGGGCCATTATCATGTGTTTTGGGAATGTCCTGAGCTGAACACATATTGGAGAGATGTTCATAACTTGTTAAAATCAGTGTTTGAGATCCAGATTCAATTTGACTTTGTTAATCTTTACCTGGGCCATGTTACAGCTCTAGATCAAAGGACAGATAAAAAACTGCTGGAGGTTCTTCTAGCTTCAAGTAAAAAAAACGATAACAAGAAACTGGAAGAACCGAGCTCCACCAACAATAGATAATTGGTTAGACACAATATACGAAATCTTTAAACTGGAAAAATTGACATTTACACTTAAAAATTCAAACGGGAAAATTTCACCAAATTTGGTCTAAATTCATCGAACACATTTCACTACAGAGCGGGCTTTGGATGAACTCTATTTGAGTATCTACTTAATGACTGAAATGTTTTCACACTTTAGCCAAGCTATAAGTGAAATATTGATATATAACCATCATATTTTCCTATATAGTCTTATTTATATATTGTGTTTTTTAGTTTGTATTATTGTATGTACTGATAACTGCTATTGTGCTGCACAGCATTGTGTTAAATGTCTGTTGTATGTTGTTTTCAATTGTAATTCTAGAAAAACATGGCAACGGACAAACAAAATTCAGTTGTGACTGGGGGCGGGGGCTGGGGAGGGTCTCACCCGTGGAGCAATTCAGTGTAGAACTGCCACTGTCTGGAATAATAAAATGCTGAATGTGGACAAAAAGGTGCTGTACTGGCACAGATGGATTAAATTAGGATTAGTGTATATTAAAGATGTCTTGGAGGGGGACGCATTTATTTCATTTGAACAGATGATTTCTAAATATCACAGACCTAAAACTGATTTTTGGAAATGTCTACAGTTAAGGAGCTGTTTTCTGTCGACAAGAGAGAAAGTACCCCTAGTAAAACAGACGGCAATACAGGAAATGATACAAGAGAGCCAGCCAGCCAAAAAACCTGTACCTGCATTTTATAGTGTGATGAGACAATCTCACCCACCAGGCCTTTCAGGTCTCAAGAAGGCTTGGGGGGAAGATTTTGGGGGAGGAGATAGAGGAGGAGATATTGAAGAATATCAGAAGAGCATGGTATAAAATTTCCCGAGAAACACAGACCAGACTTATTATGTACAAAATCATTTAAAGAATGTATTGGACTCCATTTAAGATGAATAGACTAAAACTGCGTGACACAGATTTGTGTTGGAAATGTAACAGGAGCAAAGGCACACTCCTGCACATGTTATACAACTGTCACTGGAACCAAAATTTATGGAAGAACGCCATAGAATTCATCAATAACATATTAAATACAATATTTGTAATGCACCCTGCATTTTGTGTATTAGGAATAGGGGTGAGAGAACAAAGATTAACAACTCAGCAAATGCAGTGGTGTAGGCTGCCATTCTCCACAGGGTGCAAAATTATACTTAGACATTGGAAACTAACAATACAACACCTTGTAGGGAATGGTGTGGAGAAATGTCAAAAGTAGCACATATTGAGCAGTTTATATTTAAAATGAACAATAAAATGAAAATATTTTAGAAGACGTGGGGTCCTCTTATGGAGGAGATGCTCATAGAAAAGAATAAGCAGAATGAAGAGTCGAGATGAATATGTTTTGGAGATATAAAGAATGGACATGTTGAAAACTTGAAGGAGAGCTATATTGTATACATTTTTGTTATCTATGTCTGTTAAAACCTCCTTATCCTAATGAGAGCAGCCGATCGGTTCTGTTCACGCTTCAATGACTGCCATACCCTCTATGCATGACGTAAAATCCAGCGCAGTAAAGACACACGGTCAGAATGTGTGTTTTCATGCAGCTTGATTGGATCAACAATCAGTATAACCCACCTGTCTTGATCAGAAAGAAATTTGGATCCAAAAGAGTCTGATCAGGCCAGAGTATTCCGAACGGCGTGTTTACATGACGCATTTCTATGCTGATCAGGCATTTATTCCGATTACTTGGGGCCATGTAAACGGAGCTATTGACCCGATGGCCAATCACATTACAGCCTTTCCTTCTCCTTTTTGGTGAGATTAAACCCAGCTTCATCCATGTAGATGTATTCATGGAATCTTTCCATTGTATTCAGTCGAAAAACCCTCTGTAGAAATAGATATTGTTTTGTGAGTGATACGGGAAGAGTGTACATGTTCTCTCACATCATTAATGTGATCAGTTTTGAGTTGTTGTGTTCAAGTGGTGACAACTGTGCTTTCTTTGTGTTTGACTTTTGTCACCTGTGCACACAATTTATGCAGCATGTGTGCATCACAATGAAAAGGTGTTGTCCAGGTGTGTCTAAACAGGTGAATAATGCTTATGGTTTTACCAAAGGAATGATTGATTCAATCAGTGGATTCAGACAACAAAGCATTGGTTCAGACAATAGGGTTTAGTGTTTTAGCAACTGAGAAAAACTGTATTGAACCAAAACTTAACACAGTGCAGAATATTTTATCGTAAAATGAATAAAACAAGATTTTGTTCAGGGTTGCCCTCACACAGATCTGGGAAGAAATGCCACAAGACACCATCCGTCATCTCATTAGGAGCAAGCCGCAACATTGTCAAGCATGCATACAAGCTCATGGGGGCCACACAAGATACTGAAAAGCATTTTGAGTTGCAGAAATTAAGTTTTGGAAAAAATGGACTAGCCTGCCACATCTTCATTTCACTCTGATTTTATGGTGTCTACACAATTGAGCCATCTGTAGGCTGAAAACTTTTATTTCCATTAAAAGACTTGACATCCTCTTGTTCCTACGACACTGCCCTGTCGTTATTTGTATCGATATCCAACTTCATATTGAGATTGTCATGGTTCAACCTTCTACCTCCTCCTTCAACCACCAGAGGGAACTCTCACTTGAGTTTTGACCACCTCATCTTCCTTCACTCAAGAATCTGATCATCCTCAGCTGTTTTCCATCTGCTCATCACCACCACAGTATTTAGTCTGGCTTCTCACCACTGCTCACTGCGAAGTCTTGTTTGTCCTGCATCCATTTCTGAGCGTTTATTCCTGTTTGAGCCTCTGTGTACTGACTCTTGCCTGCCTCCTCGACTCCCTGCCTTGTCCCTGCATTTTCACCACAGCCTGTTTTGACTACGCCTTGCCTTGTCCTGCCTGGTCTTGTTTACCTTTATTAAACCAAGTTTGCATATGGATCCACACACCTCTGCCTCTTCGTCACAGAGATCTGATGTATCTAATGTGTTTCTTTAAAGTGCTCCTTTAAATTTTTGCGAGCAGTGTATTTAAGGAACATTGCTTAATATTAAGATAAATACCAAAATGAAAGTTGATGTTTATAAACTGAAAATGCATTGATGTTGTGCTCCATAATCCTAACCTATCACTGCTTTCTAACAGTAACATGTAAAAATAAAAAATAAATCAAATCAATTATTTTTTCTTCTAATGGTTCTTATCTGCAGTTTTTCCTGAGTCCATTCAAATAAAAACAATAAAAAAAAACAAATATCTATTGTACACAAGAATACTTCTTTCAAAGTGAAAAATCACGTCTTGTAGCATGATATGTCTTTTTTAATGTAATACTCTGTGAATCTCACGTGTCTGAGTCTGATACTTGATGTTGTCTCATCTTTGGTTCAAGTTCATCAATGTTTGAGGTCAGGCTCTGCGCTGAGGAAGTCCTCAGGATTGAGTAAAGGTGTTCATCAATCAGACGCTCCTATGTGATGTTTAGTTTAGCTTCATCAAATAGAACAGTTGTTCACATAGATACTGTCTGTACTGACAAACTTAGAGAGAGTCTGAGCAGCTTGGATGTGCAGTTGGAGCATTGTGTCAGGATGAAATGTGCAAACTCAGCAGCAACCACTAATATTGTTCTTTCAGTGTGTCATTACACATTACTCTTTCTGCTGAGTCAGCAAAGTTTCAATCTTCAGTCAGTCTTTAAGGAAGAGATCAGTTCAGGTTTAGAAAAGAACTTTTTACTGACAAATTGATAAAGAAGAGAATCTAGAAAAGCTCTACAGCTGTTTGAAAAACTGATGATTGTTTGATATTTTCTTCATCAGTTGAGTTTGTGTGATGATGATTGATCTGAAACTGATCTGTTTCAATAATGATCTTGTAAATCTGATCAAACTCTGTTTACTTGCTGGAACTCCAGCTGTCATCGCTGCTCCTGAAAACACTTTTCTGTCTGATTTCAGGTTGAACTGGTGCAGTTTGTCAGAGATCAGCTGTGAAGTTCTGGGTTTAGTTCTGAAGAACAACCCGTCCAGACTGACAGAACTGGACCTCAGCAGGAACAAAATCCAGGATTCTGGATTTCTTCATCTGCGTGGTTTTCTGGAGAGTCCAGACTGCAGACTGCAGACTCTGAGGTCAGTAAATGAGCTGAACTCCCTGAAGGATGAGAAGAAGGTTTCAGGTGAAGAACTTTCTGATGTTTCACTGGAAGATTTTCTGAACATTTTCTGGATCACAGCTTGGAGTCAGTTCAGCCGTCTGATGAATTTCTCTACAACCTGTCCTTGATCCCATGACCTTTTCCAACAAGGTCAAGGGAAAGAGGAAAATGAGACAGGAGGGAATGTTTCCACCATGCTGATGTGTCTCCTGCTTTTCTGAAAACCAGATGGATTTGTCACTTTATAAAGTTGATAACCAATCATAATTGCAAATGCCCCCCTCTGTCCCAACACGAAACGACTGTCAACTAGCTGTCTATCAAACATTGTGCTGCACTGTCCTTTAATGGAGTAGACTGTCAGAGAGTCAGGCTGGCAGTAATGACAGGTGGAGCTCAGTCATGAGTAAACTGCAAAAAAGATATCATTATCATGAAGAGTAGAGAATTGACTTCAGTTTGACTAATTTGAAAATGTGGCGGACAGAAGCCAAAAATCAGGACAGGATAAAAAAAAATATGAAAAAAAGTTGATTATTGATTGTTTAAAGATGTTTTAAATAACCACAATGGGTCATTAAAAGAGGTAAACTAAACAACAAGGAAAATCCGTAACATGAAAGAACCCTTTAACAAATTAACATAAACAGAACTGAACTCACTTATTGGACACTAAAGGGGAACATATTGCGGCGATCTGTTTGTTTATGCATCGCCACAGTGTAGTTCACCTGTGTGGGGAATGGCCAGGGGGCGGGGCCCTTGATTAGAGTCCGATCAGCTGTGAAAGACAGAGGAAGGAAAAGAGAGGAATCTGGCGGGGAGGAGGAGACGTGAGGAGAGCGCAGCGATAAAGAGGTAACAGAGAGAGGCTCCAGACTCAACTTGGTTTCCCCGGGATCGACTGCCTACACTGTCGCGGCGCAGACTGTCCGGACATTTTGCTGTGGTGGACAGCCTCCCGGGCTGCTGGCTTCTGGAGCGGAGGGTGACCGGACCCCTGCGAGGAACATGGATTAGCTGGTTTGGATTGGATATCACGGCACGGCGGGGTGGCACAGGAAAGAAGCACTCCAAAGTAAATACGGAAACCGCTTTTCCCAAAACAAAAAGGACGTTAGGAAAAACCTGGACCGGATTCTCCCCACAAAGGATCGGATCCAGGAAGCCACGGACCCCTGCCAAGAAAAAAACTCGGAACAGACATCAAAGGACGTTGGGTCGACTCTCTAATTCCCAAAACGGAAAAGAGAAAAGAGACCAAGAGGATCACTATCACAGCGTGGCCTTGAATTAATGTTTTCCAGCAACACCCCCCCTTGCAAAAAAAAAAAAAAAAAAATTAATAAATAAAAAAGATTTAAATGAACTCTGGACTTTGTGTGTGTGTGGGGCCAAGGGTGTGGATAACATCCTTTGTGACAGAGGATTTTGATACATTATATGTCAGGAGAGAGACCTGACTGGCATCTCAGAAAAGTTAACCTCAAACTGTCACATAAAAAGTGGCACCTCAGAGGGGACCACAAAGACACTAAGCTCTGCGCACACACAATAAAGAAACCCACAAACAAAATGGATCCATCAGAACCTTTGGCCACAAGTTTGTCATTAATAGATATGGATGTAGTTGAAGAGTTTGACCCATTAACCCCAGAAAAGGTGCAGTCTGGACAAAATGGAGAATCTGAAGATGGCCATGACTCAATACTTCAGAACCAGGAAATATCTGCCATTTCGTCTTCCCAAGCCCCTCAGATGGATGCGCAAATGGATCAAATGACAACTGTCATCACAGAGCAAATGGATCTGATAAAAACAAATTTAACTGCCATACTACATGATCATCAAACCCAGTTGCGGAATCATGTGAATGCACTGCTGGAATATACAAGAACTCAAGTCAATTCAGCTGTGGGCTGGAGGCTGAAGAGTCACCATGCTGATCTTTTAAGAGACTTTCGCTCTGTTCCAACTTCTGTGGTTGGATTTCTTCTGCTTGTCTGGTTTACATTTCGATGTCTCAGAGAACTATTACTGGTTCAAACAGAACAAAAAGCAGGAGTATCAGTTTTTACCTGAGCCTGCAGAAAACTCAGCCGTCTGCACTAATACTGCTCTAGCATTGTACTCGTCCCTTCCTCCAATAACATCAACTCATGAGCATGTCAGCATCAATTATTTCCAGGAGGCAATAAAGAATGCAGATTTGGACGATTTTGATATATTATATGTCAGGAGAGAGACCTGACTGGCATCTTAGAAAATTTAACCTCAAACTGTCACAATATATAGTGGGAGATCAAACCACTCAAGACACACAAGGAGGAACTGAAAAAGACAAACTTTAACTATAAACAATATTCAAACAGTTTAATTTAACCTGCTAAGTGTAAACTAAATCAAACAAACAATGACCCTTAAGACATTGATGAAAATATCTATAACTTTAAGAAAAGGATAATAATCTATACAAACAACCCAATTCCCCCCCACTATAGAAACGTCCAATCAGCTGCTCGCTGTTATGGTTGATTTCTATGGAGTGATTTTTGTGCCACCATATTGCCAGCAAAAGTCACACTTTTGAGATCCAAATTTTCTAAATTTCAAACAAAATTTAAATTATTAAGAAAAAAATATCATAATTTTAGCCTTTCTTCTGGAACTCCTTTCCCTTTTCAGTTAATGTTCTTGTTCTTTCAGAGCATGTAGCATGTAGTTTAGGCTAATAATGTGAAGATGGCGCCCGTGTCCGTGGCTGCTCGTCTGTCGCTGTTACTTTTTGTTACTTTATTGTCTGTTCTGATTATTGACATCCAAACAACAGAATCTCTGCTGGTGTACAATCGTCAATTCTTACTGGAGCTTCAACAGCACTGCAAAAATGATCTGCTCTGTGAGCATTACAGACAGAAACCCTTGCAACCGCAGCTATCGGGGATCCCGGCTTACCTGCTCAGGACGCCGGTTCTCCTCCGCCGACAGAAGCGCACCCGCCGGCGCGGAAGGTGCGGTGGTCGGCAGGCGAAAGTGAAGGCCTATCTTGCAAAATCTACTTACATTTCCCGGTCAGGTTTTGGAATATCATTCCCATCTGCTGTGTCCTGGTGCTCCATAGATCCACCTGAAACCTGCTTGACAGCTGTCATTTGCTTCGATGACGGCTTCCCTCCCAGCTGTTCCTGGTTTCCGCGGCCGTGGCAACGTGGGGTGAATCCCCAAAATCTGAGGGTGCCCCCCGTTATTGCGCAACATTCCAGCTATCGTCAGGCCGCGGTCCAAGCCAGGATTGGATTGGTGAACGCCAGATCTTTGGCGAATAAAACTTTCATTCTGAAGGATTTTTTCATTTCCCGAGGCTTGGACTTTCTTCTCATCTCAGAGACTTGGGTGGCTCCTGGTGAGTGCAGCTCTCTCGTGGAGTTATTACCAGCTGGATGTTCTTACTTCAGCACATCGCGAACCTCAGGACGTGGAGGAGGAATGGCTACTATTTTCAGTGACACGTTTAGATGTAAACAGCGAGCTATTACCTCAAGCTCCTGTTTTGATGCAACTGTTTTTGAGGTTAGTTGCTCAGACCCGGTGGCGTGTGTGGTCATTTACAGACCTCCGAAATACGATAAATCATTCATTTGTGATTTTTCTGATTTTCTTTCGGACATTATGCCTCCCTTTGATAAGGTTCTGATTACTGGTGATTTTAATATTCATGTGTGCTGTCCAGATAAAGCACTGGTGAAGGAATTTTTATCTATTATGGACTCTTTTAATCTTGTGCAGTGGGTGTCTGGGCCCACACATGAACATGGACACACCTTGGACCTAGTTTTTACTCATGGTTTATCTATTTTAAATATGGATATCTGTGACAGTGTGTTCTCTGATCACCTGCCGGTTTTGTTTGATGTGGAGTTCTCCCGCCCTACACTTAAAGTTGATGCTCCTGTTCGACGCTGTAGGATTTTTAACTCTTCCACTGCTAGTCAGTTTTCCACTGCCTTTCACCAGATCTGTGTTCCCTCTGTTTTGTGTAATAATGATCCTGAGGAGCTTAGCTCATGGTTTAATGCTTCTTGTACATCCATACTTGACACTTTGGCTCCCCTGAAAACAATGCAGCCTAAATCTAAGCCTGAGCCCTGGTTCAATCAGAGAACCTGTGCAGCTAGGAGAGAATGTCGCCGAGCTGAACGCAGATGGAAGAGGGACAAGCTGCAGATTTCTTTTCAAATGCTAAAAGACTCCTGGCATCAATACCAGACTACTGTTAAGGGGTCAAACAAACAATACTCGTCCAACATAATTATGGCAAACAGCTATAATCCTCGTGTGCTGTTCAGAACCATTGACAATGTCCTCAATGTCCCACAGTCTGTTGGCCATGAGGCATCAGCCAAACTATGTAATGACTTTTTAAACTTTTTCATTGGAAAGGTTGAGGAAATCAGAGCAAACATCCAAACTCCCTCTGCTGAATCTGCTGAGTTTGTCTCCCCTTCAGCTGTCTTTGAGAGGTTTGAGCCTGCCACTCTGCCTTTTCTCGAAGATGTTGTCAGCCATATGAAGCCATCAGGTTCTCCCCAGGATGCTCTTTCTCCTCTTTTTGTTAAGGAGCTGTTTTCTTGTGTGGGTCCATCTGTTTTGGCTATTATCAATGCAAGCCTGTCCTCTGGTGTAGTACCCCTTCATTTTAAACACGCCGTAGTTCAGCCCCTGCTTAAGAAACCAAACCTCGACAACACAGTGATGGGTAATTTTAGGCCCATCTCAAAACTGCCCTTCTTATCCAAAATACTAGAGAAAACTGTCTACACACAATTGCAGTCTTTCCTGGTCAGAAACAATGTGTTGGAGGTCTTCCAGTCAGGGTTCAAGAGTCTGCACAGTACAGAATCTGCTCTGCTGAAGGTCTTTAATGACATTCTCAGAGCAACTGACATGGGAGATCATGTGATCCTTGTTTTATTGGATCTATCTGCTGCTTTTGACACAGTAGATCACGAGATCCTGCTGTCAAGGCTCCAGAATGTGGTGGGGATTGGTGGTGCCGCTCTCACCTGGTTTAAGTCATACCTGACAGACCGAACCATGAGTGTAAATCTTTCTAGTTTTACCTCAGACACAGCTCCACACAGCTCAATTTTAGGACCGCTTCTGTTTTCCCTTTATCTTCTTCCCCTGGGGTCTATCATACAGAAGCATGGAGTGTCTTTTCATTTCTATGCTGATGATAGCCAGATCTACCTCCCAATCAAGAAGAACGGCTCCTCCCTTAAGCAGTTAATGTCATGTTTAAACGAAATCCAAACATGGCTGGAGAGCAGCTTCTTGAGTTTTAACGAGAAGAAAACTGAGGTGTTGGTAATTGGCCCTAGCAACCGCTGTGACCCTTTCAGTCTGGACCTGGGCCCCCTGGCTCCACATTTTAAACACTCTGTCAGAAATTTGGGTTTTATTCTGGATTGTGATTTTAAGCTTGACGATCACATCACATCTGTAGTGAATCAGAGCTTTTTTCATCTTAGGCGGCTATCTGCGGGGAAACCATTTTTAACCCTGCAGCAGCTTGAGACTGTGATCCACGCTTTTATTACATCTCGGCTGGATTATTGTAATTCACTTTTATTCGGGGTTAGCCAGTCCTCTCTTTCACGGTTGCAACTGGTTCAAAACGCAGCTGCTCGTATGCTGGTTGGAGCACGAAAGAGAGAACACATCACACCCATCCTGGCCTCCCTCCACTGGCTGCCTGTTTGTTTTAGAGTTCAGTTTAAGATTCTTTTATTTGTTTTTAAATCCTTGAATGGTCTCGCCCCACCTTACATCTCAGAGCTTCTCTCTCCCTACACTCCTCCCCGGTGCCTCCGGTCTGCTGATCAGCTGCTCCTGGAGGTACCAAGAGCTAAGAGGAAGTGTAGAGGGGATCGAGCCTTTTCCATTTGTGCCCCAAAGCTCTGGAACGCTCTGCCTTTTAACATTCGTGATGCCTCGTCTCTGTCAATTTTTAAAAATAAGCTTAAAACCCATTTTTACAGTCAAGCTTTTTACGTTCCTTGATACTCTGCTCTGTTTTTACTCTTTTTTTACTTTGTTTTTACTTTGTTCTTATCCTGTTTTTAACTCTGTTACTGTCTTGGTTTTTGGTTGCTTTGTGCTTGTATTTTATCTATTAGTGTTCTTGGTGTTTTAATGTACAGCGCTTTGTAGCAGTCTGCCTGTGTTAAAGCGCTTTATAAATAAACTTGATTGATTGATTGATTGATTTCACTTTTCTGAATGCTTGTTTCAGTTTGAGTATCTGGATCATTAGATACTTCAGTCATCTTGTGAGTCAAGTCAGATATAGTTATTTTAACTAAACTTAAGCCTGTATACAGTAGTTTCACTGCTGATCATAATTCACTTAAATATTGCCTTAGAATTACTATTTCTTAGTAATGAACTTTAATTACTTAACTACTTAACGTAAATAGACTGTGTTACCTTATTTTCCTTCTATGAACCTTGACAATGATTTTAACTTTGAACAAAATGCACAAACTTCAGTAATTAGAGCAAACAAATGATCATGAAGTTCAGTAGACAATAAGACTTTGGCTTAATGTGCTGAAATAACTTTAGTGAAGTTTAACCTGTTTTAAACCACCCCTTGTTTCCATAGAGCACAGTTCCTTTTTCATATTTTGTACTTTACTTTTTTAAAATGGCCTTGATTGACGAAACACTGTTTCTGGGTAGCGGTGAGCTGCTGTAATGGCGCCCCCTTGTGGCACACCTTGGTTACCGCGATCCACTGCAGGTGCCGTGCCATCTCGAGCTTCTCACCGGCGGTGGGCTGGTCAAGTTTTCACTGTAGCTCCTTAATGGCAACGCTGCACACGGTTTCTCGAGTACGAGCGGATTTTAATTCATCATCATGAAACTTCATCATCATGAAACGCCGCCAAAACTACAGAACAAGGTACATACAACAGTTAGAATATACATTTCAATTTGTGATAAATGCTAGATGCTAGCTACCTCCTGGCTGCCCGTCACTTAGGAGGTCTTTGTTGAGTAAACAGATCAGTTTTTACACTTCAACTCTTCACAGCTGTTTGACTCATATACCAAGCCGTTTTCTGCATGGCTCTCGCTCTGAAGTCTTGTAGGATGTGGGAGTGAACACGTGAAGCTGATGTCCAAATTCTGTAAGCTCTGAGGAACTCTCGCGTTATTATCACTATCCACAACTCTCACATAATAGTGCTCTGCAACTTTGTATTATACAGCATAAAACAAAATAAAATATAACTTATACATTTGAATGACAGTAAATTTTAGCCAAAAAACATTTCTTAATTTAAAGAAGAAAATAAACTGACTTTATAACCTTTTGATGACACTTACATGCAGAACAAAGGTTTTTAGTTCCGTAGTGCCTCATCTCACTCTCGCCCTATTTTTGATTTTGCGTTCAAAATGTTCTCTCAGTGTTACATTTGTGCCACCTCAAACAGCCTGCTGATTGGTTTAGATTCAGGGCCGTGCATTGACATTTGGAGGGGCAGGTGCTCAAGTTAAAAAAAGGGCACATGGAACAAAAATTTGAAACACCGTACCACATACCTTACAATATATGGTGCTGATTCATGATCTGCCTTTAATTATTATTCATTAGTAAAAATAATAAAAAAAAATATATGAAATAATGTGTCTTTGCATTTGTACATATTCATTTTTTATATAGCCCATATTTACAAAACGCAGATTGCTAGCTTCAAGGAGACAAACAACGATTCAAAATTAACCAACACTGTAACCAAATAACGCTAGATTACTAATCTAAAAATTCACTTTAAAATATTGGATGAAGGGACATTACAACAGTAACCAGAGCAAAGGTTAACTGGTCCTAAATCAACCAAATCATCCAAATTTTTAGAGGGCCTATATAACGTTAAACTAAATGCTTTAGACTTTGAGCGATGTTTTATTTTTAGCATCGTTTTGCAGGGTGTTCCCTCCCCCACCTGCCTATGTGGACGGCACACGCCTAATGTTGGCAAAAGCCGCCCAACTAGCCTATCTTGGTGTAGGTATGTGACAAAAATGTTCAAATTAGGTTGATTGCTCTGATATTTATATCACTGGAACGGGCTGAAAGAGATCATTCCAACGGTATAAAAATCATTAAGATAGCTCAAAGAATACGAAAGTTATGGCACATTAGGTGATCAAAAGTAGGGTATAATTTTATTCCTAAATAAACAGCAAAACAGTGAAATTTTTGTGACCAGAAACAAAGATTAGAGTCTTTAAATTGTCATATCTTTCTCATTATTTGTCCAATTCACGAAAGGAGGGTATCGTTGGAAAGCTAATCAACCGAACTACAAGAATTAAGTCACAAATTTAGTATTAAACCAATATTAATGTCAATATTATCAAATAGTAGGTGTGTTTGAGATCCCCAGCGCCTCGCCTTCATCGTCGGCGAGACTGAGCTGCTGAGGGAGGGGGCGGAGAAAGGCGCCTGAGATGAAGGTGAACGACGAGACTGTACGAGAAAAAGGAGTTGGGGGTTGTCCTTACCATTCGTCTGAAAGTTAATAAGCCACTCCTCCTAGTATGATTTGTGCTGTAGTGTCTTTTATATTATTTTTTAACATCTTTTAGAGTAAAACAGTTAATAAAATAGCCGCGGGATTCATGCACTGTCCCAAATAAATAAATATAATTAAATTGAATTTAACTTTTAGAGGCAACAATAACAAATATATATAGCTTGTACTGCACGGATTAAAAAAAATTCCAAAAGCAGGTTAAAGAAAAAATTCTGGACTATAATACAAGTAGATGTGCTCGCATGTATACTATTCACCGATTTAGTTACGCTCGTTCTAAATAGGAGAGTACCCTGCAGCCTCGCGCGCAGGCTGAACAGCAGGTCTGGCAGAAAGTTCCGGCGCCGAAGCTGCACATACGCGCGGTCGCAAAACACAGCATGCTCACTTCATTGTCTGTCATTTTCCTAGAATATACCAAACAATTTGCACATTGAACAACGAATACCGCTGCATAACCTACTCAGCGGTCCTTGGCCACTTCTTATCGTACTGTCAGGTCTTCAGGGCTGCAGCTCTGATCTCCGAGGAGGTCAGGGCAAGTGTCGTGTGTTCTCCTGATAAACATAGATTCAGTTTTGTAATGATGGACCAGACCATAAAATGACTAGAAACTGACTACAGAATTTTCTTTAGAAGCTCCAGAACTGAATCAGCTAAAACACTCGGACCAGAGATGTCATCATCAAAAACACAGGGACTAAAAAATTTAATATTCTTGAAGTCAAAAGCTAGACTGGTTAAAGGACTAGTAATGGGGTTGTGGGTCTTTTTCAGTGTTAACTGTATTTCGCCTTATATTTACCATTTCCAAATGTTTTGAGCAAGAAAGATTGAAATAAAATGGCATTTTTGCGGCCAATTCATATGCAAATTTCCTCTTCCGGGGAAAAGCTCCGTTTTGGTCACGAGGTGCGTGTGACGTAGCAAGATGGCTTCTCCTTTGCGTGTCGGAGCTAGCGATGTCAGCGATATTTCGAGGTCCACAATTCTGTCTTCAGACTCAGATTGTGGAAACATTTGTTCTGAAAGTGACGCTGATTCAGAGGCGCCGGGTGTTTGTGGTTTGAGGACTGTAAAGCCCTATCAATTTGAGCCGGCAGCGCGTAGAGTAAGAGCTCACAATTTGGCAATGACACTGACAGTGACGCTGAGAGTGCCCATGAAAACGACGATGTTCCTCAGTTAGAAGGACGGGCTGGCTTATTTACAGATCGGTTTTAAAAACAAAGAAATTCTGAACCTTTTGGCGACTCTAAATCAAATCATCAATGACGCTGACTATCCGGGTCGGTAATGCAGAGTTTTATATGCAAAATAAAGAGCTTAGAGACATGTCTGCAGGACCGTCCGCCACTTTATTAGTTATTTATTCACTTATTTAATCACTTTAGTCACATACCCGGAAGCTCTTTCACCACCTTACTGCATGTCTCTGACATGCGCAGAAAAAAAGGAGAACGTAAACAGCTCCGTACGCCCCGTTCTCCACATGAATCGTCCCGTTTCAACACACAACACCAACAGAGGATGACATCAGCCTGTCACGTTAGCTAAGTACACTGAAAATTCCGAAAACGATTCCTCTTCAGATGAAAGCATCACACAGAAATGAATGAGATCTGATCTTTCACGGAGGAAGAAATGACTGGTGGACCGCTGTGAGTGTCGATGGTTTCATCAACGGATCTGCAGAGATCCTGCAAGCCACCATCAATGATTAATAAACTGCAAATCAAACAAAGAAACTTCCAAACATGTGCAATGTTTTAAACATTCAGTTTACCTGTTGAAATCAGAAGCTTTTCACAGTTTAGTCGGTCTGATTCTGCTCACAGTGTTCATTCACAATAGGCTCATTTCGATTGTAAATCTCGTAAATTTACGACTTTAAAAATCATAATTTCATTTTATTTTATTTTTTTTGGTGGCCCTAATACTCCGTCGTACCATAACACAGATGTGTATAGAATTCAACTTTGCCGCAGCGCACACACATTCATGTATCTGCAGACACCTGCAGTCCGCCTGCATTCTGCTGCTGGCACTGTCTCACTCATGTGACGTCAACGCGTCACGTGACCCAAATCGAGCCGTTTCTGAAGCAGGGCGAAATGCGAGTGTGATTTGTCGTTGATTTTGTCAAATTTTACAGAAGCCTGCGTTTGTCAACGGTAATTATTTATTATTTTTGATACATTAGAACATATGGAATATATCTGGATACTCATTTTAGCTTTGTCCCAGGCCATTACTAACCCTTTAAATGTTTATTAAAGTTTTTCTAGATTGCTAAGACACTTTTGTTGAAAGCTGCTCTCTTTTTCTCTAAACTGTTAACACAAAACCCAAGTTTCAAGCCACATTAGCATAACCTCAAACTCTTCTTACAAAACCAAACTTTCACCTCAAAACAGTTCAATCTTTGATCAAAACTGAAACTAAGTTCCCAAATCGTGCAAAAACTTGTGCATTCAAGAATTGCACAAAAAGAAAAAAATGAAATCTTGTGCATTCACATGTATCCCTTGTAAAAACAAACAAGTGTTTCAAATCAAATCAA